>NC_090657.1:70818445-70948445 GCF_040937935.1 Hyperolius riggenbachi
AAGTCCTGAAAGAGGGACAAATGAGGAGGAAAGAGGGACAGGGCTCCCAAAGAGAGGCTGTCCCTACGAAAGAGGAAAAGTTGGGAGCTATGGAACAATGGACTCAGGGATCACCTGAGCATCACTCATCCACCCCATCCCCTTTCCATAAATCAGAAAATGCTGTCTAGCAGTTTGACAATACAACAATCATTCCCAGGACATTCCTACAATGAGCTCTTCAGGGTGACAATTATTGAAAGCGTGTGTGTAGCTTTACACGTTAATGATGCACTGTTCACAAGGTTGAATTTTTACTTTCTTTTGGCCCTATGCCAAGTATGTTGGGGCTCCCCTTCCAAGCACGCAGCACCCCTCCCATTCCATGCGCATCATCAACATACTGCTGCCCCTCTCTTTCATGTACAACTCCCTTGGTCATCAGCTTAAATGTTCATGTGCTGCATCACATTTTCAGCCTTCTTTTTCATTATGTAGCAGTCTCTATTTCATTGCCAGATGCCCCCTTGGGTTGCAGCTGCCCTAGGCCCGTGCCTTTTGTAGCCTTCCCAGAAATCTGGACCTAGCTATTCACAGAACCAGAACTCACAGAGTTCTGCTCAAGTTTTACTGAACATAGAGATACATTCTATATCTTGTGCATTCCTAAGAAGCAAGGTGACACCTCTTCTTCAAACAGCTTAACCTGAATAGCAGGAACACGTTCACCTACCAACCAGACCTTCCATGAGACCTATATACACAAAGCACTGCTGTTTATTTTATAGATGTGCCTTGTTCTAACATCGTAACACCAACATGAGCGCAATAACAGCAGACTGCCATAATCATCCTGCTCAATATAATAGCCATCCGTGTGGCAGGCTGTTAAAAGGTTAAGTCAGTCTGCCTGACTAATAGTGAGAGCGTGAGGCAGGTGAGGATGGGCTGTGCTGCTATGTGGGAGAGAGCTCAATTACCGCTCAGTCACATGACTCTGATGAGTCATGGGAGAAAGGGACAGTCACTTAGAACTCCTGCGTGTGATGTCAAGGCTTAAAGGAGACGATAATTAGCTGCTGCTGCTGCTTTTGCTTCCTATGTTTAAAGGGAAATTACTTTCATTTTTTTTTAAAGTATACCTTAGTCAAAAATTGTCTAGTAGGGTGAATTCACGTACATATATAATGGGTGATAATAAGACTTGTCTACCATGCATTTCTCTTTTTCATGGCAGGTTGGGTTTTTAATTCATATTTGAAATCTCTAGCCTTTGTGCCTGGTCACAGGAAGTGTGTTTCCTTATTTAAGTTCCCCCGACGTATGTGAGAATGACTCTTGGTTCTCCTGAAAAATTGCCTTGCTTCCAACTGTCAATTTTTCATTGCTGATTTTGAAAAGGAACTTTAAGCCAGGATTGCACTTCATCCCAATCAGTAGCTGATAGGGGGTATCAGTACAATACAATTCGACCTTGTGTATAAGTCGACTCCAATATTCAACCCTCTTAAGCTAGAATGTTTTTATTGACTTAAGTATAAGTCTACCCAGAAAAGTTAATGGCTGCACTTGGGGCCCAGGAGAGGTTGTTGACTGCACTGCATACAGTATTGCAGTCATCACCCCTTCTGTCCCTTAATTGCAGCCAATACCTCCTCCAGGCCCCCAAGTGCAGCAATTATTCACTTCCCGTCCTGCAGCCCAGAATCTGCCATTAGTATAAAAGATTTTGGCTAGGGTTCAGGATGTATAGATCAAATAGTAGAAATTTATTGATAAATACAAAAATGACACAATTTCATAGCTTGATTGCATGCAAATATCAGCTTCATAAAATAACCAGTAAAAAACTTGCAGAGTATCTAGGCACCAACAATGAGATGCTCTAACCTTGACAGCAACTATCTAGTCTAGGCCGACATCATGCGTCCATCCATACATCCATACAATGGCGCCCACTCACTCCTAAGCGTTGCTCAACTTAATTGCAGTGCGTGATGCTTGGAAGGCTGCTCCCATAGGGGCCACTGAGTCCACCTGCACAGCAGCGATATTCAATTAGATAAACAAAGATCTCCACAGGGATAGGGAATAGTTTCCAAATAGAAAGTCACTCTTACCACCTCCGTTGTAGCTTGCTGTGTGGGTACCCACTTGATGATACTGCACGGTGTCCCATATGGTGAGAGGACAGCACAGTCCTCCAACTTGTGTTGAGCGTATGCTCAGGCAGTCCCTCTTAGAGCGGTGGCCGGGGTAAGATATGCCCAGTCAGGGTAATACCTTGGTGCTGCGCCTAAAAGGCAGTATCAGCTGTCGGCTGTATTCCGCTGCTCCAAGCCGCAATCGGCAATGGCGGCACGCATGGAGTGGTGCATTGGCGGCTCCAGAGTCGGTAACATCCGCTAGTATGGATGTGACGTTTACGTGGTGCACTAGGCTCCGCCCATCGATGCGTTTCCCGCCTCTTACAGGCGATTCGTCAGGATGTACTGCCCAGAATCTGCCCCCTGTGCCTTTCCTTGTTAATTGATGTGGCCAGGACTTTCAGACCTGTGTTTTCTTGGCATTTCCTTTATCAAGAAAGTGTCACTTACCACTGGGTACATTGCTGCAGCTGGGAATGTCACTAATAGTACACACATTACTCCGTGTGCCAACCCCTATACTTATATTAAAGCGGTATAAAACCCTGACACAATATTCAATAAACATGTTTTCCTACTTTTTATATACCATACGGTTATCATATTTGCATTTGTGCATACGTATTATTATTCATTTAGAAAGTATACGTTCCCAAAAGTACAGTTTTTTGCTTTGTGAACTGACTTTGCATTTTATTAATAACTGGTTTTATTCATTATGTATTGAAGGCAGAAATACTTTGAGTGTCTGTCTGTGGCCACCAGCTCCCGCACAGTTAGAGAATGTGTCACATTCCTTACTTGATACATTTAAGTAAACACAACATAACATAATCTATACTTCGGATGCGTCCACATTTAGAGCACTGAACTTTCCAGCCCTGTGTGTAACCCTTTGAATGCTGGTCTAGTAAAAAAAAAAATGCTGGTTGTATATAATATGTTGTAAATAATTTTTTAGAGCAAAGAAGAAATGCTGGGTTTGATTCTGATTTAAGTTAGTCAGACCTACATTTCTAGACCTATACTCGAGTATATATGGTAAATGGGGCACTTAGCTTTTAGGTAACAACAGGAGTTCAATAAGTTAAGTAGCGGTCTGGGCCCTGGATCAATATCTTGCAATTTTATAAGATATTGGTTGATTTTAACAAAAAATCACTCATAAGCATCGATTGGATAGGACGGAAGATGAAGGTAGATCCCTTGCAGGCAAAAGTGACAATAGATCGAGAACCAACAGCATTTCACTGCATTTAAAGAGACACTGAAGCGGAAAAAAAATATATGATATAATGATTTGTATGTGTAGTACAGCTAACAAAACACTAGGAGCAGAGACATACCGGTAAGTCTAATATTGTTTCCAGTACAGGAAGAGTTAAGAAACTCCAGCTGTTGTCTATGCAAAAGAGCCATTGAGCTCCACGACTTTCAAAGTCGCAGAAAGCTCTGTCTTCTGAAGCTTATTATCTCAAGTGTCTGACACTGTATTGTTTTTTTTCTCTGCAGAGGACAGTTCAAAAGTTCACTAGCCTGCTCTGTAAAATCCTTTAGAATGCTGAGTAGTGAGTAAACTGCAAATATTAGAGAATGATGCAATGTTATAAAAACTATATAACTGAAAATAAAAATATGAGAATATTTTCTTTGCTACTAATGTTCTAGTAATTATCTGTACTATACAACCTATTCATTATATATATTTTTTTTTCCCTTCATTGTATCTTTAAGAGTGCAACATTGCAATTCAATCCATTTTCAATAGATTTCCTGCTGGAAACTACTGAAAAAATATTAATGTGCAGTGTGTAATAAGAATCGATTCCTTCCTGAATCGATTGCTTTTTGAGAGGAATTGTTCATTTCCCACATCTATAAGTGGAAATCTATTAGTGTATGACCAGCTTTAGACCCTCAAACAATTACTTGCGTAAGCCTCACAGTTTATCGCTGTATACCGTCTGTGAATTTTAGTGGAAAGAGACTTACCCCAGTGATGCTATAGTTTTTATCCACCAGCGCTTCTGTGAGGATCAGCCGCCCACTCTTTGGGAGATGCTGAAGGCTGATGATCAGTTTTCCCAGCAGCCTAATAGGGAAAAATAGGCACATCACTGAGAAATAAGAAGACATACACATATCTTATATACACTGTAACCACCAAGCTGACATTCTTTTGTTTACTTAGATCAGGGCCTGTTCTCTCATAAACAGGGCTGGATTTACCATAAGGCACTGTAGGCATGTGCCTACAGGCGCCTAGTGATAGAAAGGCAGCTCACTCTGCTCCTTGAATGCCTCCCTCCCTCCTTCCCTATGCAGAGTCCTGAGCAGAGCGTAAATGAGAGGTTACTCACCCGACTCTCAGCATTCCACTGATGTGATCTTCCTTCAATTGGGGACAACTTAATGCTGGGTATCTTTGGCTACCTAATACTAATGGGCACCTTTAGCTACCTATCACAGGAAACATAATTAAGGTAGAAGTGGCCGCTGGGCCAGCCAGCACACTTGTGGTGCGGTTCAGCGAGGGTTTGTAGGTTCATGGAGGGCAAAGTCTAGTGTGCCAAGACTTTGGTGCCTATAGACTCCTGTGATGTAAATCCAGAGATTAGAGGCAGCATGTTTGTACTGTGTTTACATTTACAGCATACAGTCAGAGTAGGAGGAGAAGCGAGAGGAGAGCGAGGTGAAGAGGTTATCATTGGGGAAGAGCAGCTTGTTGTGCTGTGTGAGGAGTCTGATAGTGAGTGAGGAGGAGGGAGGCAAGAGAGCAGCAGTGTTTCATTTGACTTGCAAAGCAGAAGGGAGGAGGTGGCACTGCTGTCCTGACTGAGGATTAATGGAGTGACTGAGGCCGAGCAGTTTGTTTGTCACAGACTCACAGCCAGCCACTGTGCTATTGTGTTGAGCTGCAGCATGTCATGTGAGAACATTAAATGAAGCAGAGTAAATTGTCGGGTGTTGTGCGAGCATTCCAAATTGGGAAGGGAGGGCACATCCTCACAAGTTTGCCTCAGGCAGCAAAGAGTCTAGAACCGGCCCTGACTTGGATCCACTGTTCGAAAGTGGAAAACACAATAAATAAATGATCCAGCAATAATTGGGTACTTACTAGTCCCTGGTGACTATTTGACAAATGATGTTCTGTGGTTCTCCATTAAGGCAGTCAAACATTTCAGAGATCTTGCCCTCATGTGATATTCTATTATTTGTTTTGCAATAATGCTTTTGTTTGTGTTTTTGGTGCTTATCATGTGTGATCCTTCTGCCTGGCTCTCCCCCACCACCCTCCATGAAGTCCTTCTTGATGCTGTTTAACGCACCTGGAATGTTTTTTTTTTTAAACCACTCTGCAACCGCGTAACGCCAATCATCGGCCGCAGAGTGGCTTCCTTGTTCCTCAGTCACGTCGTATGGCATCATCTCGAGAGGAGCAAGATTAGACGGGAGCTTGCACGAGCTCCCGTCAGTAAACAGAGCTGGGTACAGCGATCAATCTGCCAGCAGCTGGTCAGCGCTGGTAGGCTGGTTATTTCTGAAAATGTAATTTAAATGTTTCTATAGTGCTGCCACCTTCCGCAACACTGTACAGAGTATAGACTTGTCACTTAACTGTCCCTTTGATGGGCTCACAATCTAATACCTGCCATAGCCATATGTAAGTATAGTGTATTGTATGTATCGTAGTGTAGGGCCAATTTGGGGGAGAGATAAAATGTTTTATTAAAAAAAAAATACTAATAGCAGCAGCAATCAAATCGCACCAAAAGAAAGCTCTATTAGTGGGAAGAAAAGGAGGTAAAATTATTTTGGGTGCTAAGTTGTATGACCGAGCAATAAACTGTTAACGCTGTGAAGTGCTGAATTGTAAAAAAAAAATGGCCTGGTCACTAGGTGGGTATAAACCTGTGGTCGTCAAGTTGACCTTCCCGTAACCTCCCAACATAAATCTCTAGCTGATGCATGACCCTAACCTCCCCCCTCCCTACATAAATCCCTAGCTGATGCCTGACCCTAACTTCCCAATGTGTATCCCTAGCTGATGTTTGACCCTAACCTCCCAATGTTAATCCCTATCTGATGCCTGACCCTAACCTCCCAACGTAAACCCCCTTCTGGTGCCTGACGCTAACCTACCAACATAAATCCCTAGCTGATACCTGACCCTAACCTCCCAACGTAAATCCCTAGCTGATGCCTGAACCTAACCTCCAAATGTAATTCCCTAGCTGATGCCAGACCCTAACCTCCCAATGTAAATCCCTAGCTGATGTCTCACCTTAACCCCCCAATATAAATCCCTAGCTGATGCCTGACCCTAACCTTCCAACGTAAATCCCTAGCTGATGCCTGACCCAAACCCCCCAATGTAAATCCTTAGCTGTTGTCTGAGCCCTCTCACAATGTAAAGGCCTTTCTAACTACTAACCCTAATCTCCTAACCCTAAAGGTGACCATACACTTATAGATGGACATCATACATTTTTTTTATAGATTTCAGCATTACATCAATTAAAAATTGCACTGTTTGATATAGTTCAACCCTATATAGTGCAACGCTATGGCCTTTGATCTGACGATGCTTCCAGTCCGCTATCTGTCGATCAATAGTTTCCATCCAGTGCTATTGACCAAACAATCGATCTGCCACCTGCGACATTGATTTCTAGCAGATTTGATTGAATCTGTCAGATATCCACGGGAAACATTATAAGTGTATGGCCACCCTCCCCCTGTCCTATACCCCAACTTTAATCCATGGAAAATAACCCAACCTCTAACCTTAATGAATAATCTAGCACTGGCAGTCAGCTGTAAAATAACTGCACCATATGCTGCTGCTAAATGTTATCACTTTGCCCAGTAGCTAGAACTTGGCTGAACAATTTCCAAGTGCCTATTCCCTGTGTTAGAAATTTACACTGGCTTCATAGTAATGCCCAAATCACCTCTGAAGTACTGATGGCCAGTTACACCACTTTCCCCTCCTCCTTCCATGTTCAGCCCCTCCTCCCATGTGCAACATCCTCCCCTGGCCCCAGCCTATGTTGCCTTTGCAGTAACCCAGGACTGTGCTGACACATAAGGATTAAAGCGGACTAGAACTAACTGCCTTTCTGCTCAAGAAGATTAGCAACGGCCTAATAACATTTAAAGAAAAACATTTCTGCAAATCCTGCAATAAATCTGCAGTGTGTCTACATCCTGCTTTCATGGAAGCAGACATAGGGTTAACATCCTGTGTTTAAAAATTTACCTGCTCAGCCGAGGCAGCCAGCTGGCACAGCTGAGAGATCAAACTACGGTTGTGATTAGTTGTGGGTGAGAAGGAATTAGACAGACTAAACTCTCTAAATACATACAGGGTATATTTCTCTGTTTTCCTTCTGTCCTGTGCAAAAGTTCAGATCCAGTTTAAAAGGGGTCATTTCCTGGGCTTCCAATGGTGGGAGGTGCAAGGTCTCCTGCAGTATATACACTATATCAACCCACTTTGTCCTTTACCAAAATGTGAAGGTGCGGCACTGATTTTCATCATATATTTTCATTATAATAATTGAATCGGATGGTTGACCAGCCACCAAGTTGCCTGACGTATGGCCACCATTTTGCCTGGTGCACACAATACAATTTCTGACAGATTTTCTGTCAGATCGACTATTTCTAAAGGTGCATACACACTCACTACATCCGGCAACGACGGGTCCGTCAGACCCTCCCGCTGGGCGGACGTTCATCCGACAGTAGCACGTGTGTACACGCTGTCGGTGGACTGATAAGGCTGTTTCTGGACTTCCACCCAGTGGGAGGGTCTGACGGACCCGTCGTTGCCGGATGTAGTGCATGTGTACGCACCTTAACAGGTCTGACCTGATTTATGATCGATTTTCCTTAGAAGTGAATGGAAAATCAATCGGAAAATCGATTGGAAATCAGATTGGACCTGTTGGAAATAGTCAATCTGACAGTAAATCTGTCAGAAAATTGTATAATGTGTACCTAGCATAAAACTTTGGAAGTTGAGCACTGCAGGAATCTTATCACTCTTGTCCTTATCCAAAAACACAATTCGGCCTGGTGCACACCAAAACCCGCTAGCAGATCCGCAAAATGCTAGCAGATTTTGAAACGCTTTTTCTTATTTTTCTGTAGCGTTTCAGCTAGCATTTTGCGGTTTTGGGAAGCATTTTTGGTTTAGTAGATTTCAGATATTGTTACAGTAAAGCTGTTACTGAACAGCTTCTGTAACAAAAACGCCTGCAAAACTGCTCTGAATTGCCGTTTTTCAGAGCGGTTTGCGTTTTTCCTATACTTAACATTGAGGCAGAAACGCATCCACAATCCAAAAAATGCCTCACCCCGGGAGTATGCGTTTCAGCAAAACGCCTCCCGCTCTGGTGTGAACCACCCCATTGAGATACATTGACCAAGCGTATCCGCAGCCGCAAGTGGCTGCAAAAACGCAGAAAAACCCGCTCGGCGTGCACCAGCCCTTCCTGCTTTATCCTGTCACCTTTGTAGAGGTAAATCAAACAAAACTGTTTACTTAACGGGAGATAACACAGTCTTCCTGATTTACTGCTGGCCATACACTATACCAAGTTATTTATAGATTGGATGCTAGGTCTTGTTTCCACTACAGGCTAGTAGTGGAAACAAGGAAATAACTAGAAAAATCAGAGTATTTTCTGTGAACTCTGCATGCACATAGCATATATGACAACTTCCTCCCCCTTTGCTTCTTTTGTATGTGAATTTTTCACATTAAGAATCATTATGTGGAATTCGGACATGAACATGTTCAGCATTTGAAAAAAAAAATTCTGTGAAGCAATGGAAATGAAAATTTGCATGAACTGTCAGCCATACTATCTCAGAATAAAAACAACACATATATAGATACAGATAAATACTTGCTCTACTTACATAACATATGTATTGCACTGTCCGCAATTTGATCTTAGGGATTTTTCTATAGTAAAAAAAGAAAAAAATCCTTCTAGGTGTTTTCCATTTTGTCTGTGTCTATCTTGAAGCCAATGCTGACATAATTTCCTCCCTTACTCTGTCTATCATTGCCCACCCCCCCCCCCCCCCCCCTCACAGTCTGCAGTAGAAAGTGCATTGAGAAATATTGGCCAATCTGAGAGGAACAGGTGTGGGAGAGCAAAATAGGAGGGAAAGAGGCTTCATCCAATCAGGCTGCATTAGTTAAGTCTGAAGGGTAAGTAAAGAAAAAAAAAAGAAAACCCAGCATGCCCTGCAACTTCCTTTGTGCGGCAGATGTACCAAATAAGAGCCAAGGTGTCCGATTAAGTTGTTGAGGATCGTTCCAATCCACATTGACTAGCGCAGGTTTTGCCGCAATTATGTGAACAATCATTTACACAATTATTTGTTTCTGCCACCGCACACAACAATAGCAGATTCGGCTAGAAGGATCAGGGAAACGATCGTTCGGCAGCGATCCCCAATCCATCTGCCCATATCTGCCAGTAGTTATTTAGCTTCACACACCTCTTGGGAGAAGACCTGAGGTCTGTTAGGAGAAGAGCTAAGGAAATTCTCCCAAATGCGGAGACAGATGGTAATTAAAAAAATATAAAGAGGATTCTAGCCCATACCCAGCATTTAAAACTGAACTGAATGGTTTCTAGAGTTCCCCGTTAAAACTGAGGCCTCGATAATGCTACAGTCAACAGCATTACTTCTGAACCAGGTTTCTTTATTCCACATTTAGTAGGCCCCCATGATCTTATCGTCATAATAAGAGAAGCAAGGGTGTAGAAAGGGCGTACCTGTTTGTGAACACTTTGCTGCAATTGTAAACTTTGATAGTCAGGACCTCGTCTGACACCACCTTCCCATAGTGTGGCCATCGGAAATGCTGTAGAAGAAATTAAGTTGCAATCTGTTAGTGCTGCAAATCCACTAAATATATAAACAAAAGTCTGAAAAATAGCCAGTCACTTCCTGAGGGATGGACAAATAGCGGATTAAAACTAACCTCCTCCTGCCTTGTCCTTAGCCCTTCGCAAACTGAAGCATAGCCATAATTGCTGTCTCTAATGGATGCCCACTTTCCATCTTAATCAATGGTGCCAAATCCAAACACTGGTGACATATATTTATTGAGCTAGTGCTTCAGATAAACGATAGTCAAACACCCAAATTGGAGAGTGGAGTTGTGGAGTGCAAGGATTCCAGGTGCCAGAATTAAAGCACACCTGACCCAAGGCAAAGCTACCTAAGGTAAGTGCAGAGCTATGTTCATAATACCTCCTCTGTGCGTTGTCTGTTGCTCTTCTCGTTCCCCTGACCCCGTCATCCCTGTTTGAAAATTTAACTTTAGCCAAAAGTCTAAACTTTCAGACAGGAAGAGGCAGGCTTGCTGCAATGTTCCCTCCTATCACCCGCCATTAAGAGGAAGATTAGGGAATGGGAGGGAACATCACGGTAAGCCTGTCTCTTCCTGTCGGAAAAATTGACTTTCAAAAATGTCAAGCAGACATTATGGAGGTCAGAGGGAAGCAGAAGAGGAACAGACAAATAACAGAGGTATATGGATCCAAAATGAACACACCTCTGTGCTTAGCTTCGGTAGCTTTGCCTCAAGTCAGGTATCCTTTATTGTCCTCGTTATTTTTTGAGTCTCCTCAAGGTACAGCCTAGCTTTATATAATATTTATTTTGTGGGAAAGTAGTCAGGGTTTGACCTATAAATGTACAGTGCCACTACAGGTAGAAAGCTACAATGAGAGCTGATGAAGACCAACAATGCCTCTTTGATGGGTCAGGTTCTTGTAAGTCACATAAAGACATCACCCAGTCAGACTGCTTGTGGTCAGATCAAGCAGCAATCATGTTTGTATGCACCTCACCTTGTTCTGGCTAAGTTTAGCATGTAAGGAAGTGAAGAGCAGTAAGCTGTGCCTGCAACCAGTGCTTTGGTTTTATAAATAACCCCTCATTGGGTGGTAACAGACCAATTAAATTAGCTTGACTTGCTGTGTAACCGTCTCGGCCTTTCAGGTAGCCAGGCACCATGAAATTACACAACTTCCCTGGCAGTATAAGGAACGTCACTGGAGGCTATTTCAGTCTTAACAAGCTGTCACTGCTGACCTACCCAGAAGACAAATACAACAACATAACATGAACAAGACGTCACAGTCTGAAGATGTAAACCAGTTCAAAGTATGATTAGTTTGGCACGAAAGTGCTGCTGTACATTTCAGGAGGTGAAAGGCTCTGACACTATAAGGAAGTCTCTTTGGAAATACAAAGAGTAGAGTAAATAGAATTGTGTTGTTTTAAAGAGAAACTGTAGTCAAAATAACATAATGAAAAAAATAGCTTTTTTTTTTTTTTACAATATTCGTTTATTATTCGTATTTGTTTATTAATAGATTATTTAGTCGCTGTTTGCCCATTGTAAAATATTTCCTCTCCCTGATGAAATTTATCACAGGTGGCGACATCTTTAGTACTGGCAGCTGATCTCTGTGGTATGGTCATTTACTAATAGTTCTAAAGCCAGTAGAAAAGTTCTCTGGTCTTCCAGAATGCTCTGGAAGGGACGAGGAGAATTCTGCATAGTAAACAGCCTAGGCTAAGCCTCACCGGGAGGGCGGGACTACATACCATTATACAGCAATATATGGCTATAGGTAGAGTTTCTGATGCTGAAACAAGGATTTTTAATGTAAAAGTTGGTATTCTGATTAGTTTACTGCACTCTACTATATGTCCCTGTAAGCAGCGTCTATACTAGGGATGATCAACTTTTTTCAAAAGTATGCAAATGTTATGCAAATATATGCACCTTGAAAAAGGACCAATCCATTAAACCTGGGTTTAAATCGACTGGTCCATTTTCAAACTGCATACATTTGCATAAAAAATTGCATACATTTGCATCAACTTGGAACAATTTGCATATCTGTGATCATCCCTAATCTATACAGCTATTTATTTTTTTAACATCTCACTTCGCAATGTATCAATTTAAATCCCCCCTCCCCCAACCATCTTTCAGTTAAGTTCCCCTTTAAATGGTCTTATTACAAACTGTGCATGAATTTGCATACAAAGTTTGTATAATTCAGTACAAAAACAAACAAACATATAAAACCTTTAAAATCACAGCGCGTTGCAGAAAAAGTAACCAATACACCTCCCTGTATAAATCAATAGAATCAATCAATGATAAACTTTATCAGCAAAACAAATACATAATCATGTTATATTATGACAAAGACTCAATCTATTTTAACTCTGTCAGGATAATAGCACTTCTGGAGTGGAATGCAGGTCACTAATTCTATACTGAGTTCATAATAACATACAATATCAATACATATATAAACTTTCATACACAACATTAAAAATATGAAAAAAGCACCTTAGTACTAGTAGCAGAGCCGGGACAAAGTCCTCCGGCACCCAAGGCTGAGACACCAAAGTGCGCCCCCCTTCCCTTCCACCCCAGCCGTCACACACTGATGGGTCCGGTTAAAAATGGCGCACTGTTCCGCCGATAAATGTATTGTAAAACTATTTACTGGTTTCATTTAAATACATTAAAACGGTAAATAACGTTTTATGATACATTTATCAGTGGAATGGTGCGTCATTAAGAAATGCAGGGGGGCTAGTGTTAGGCAGCGGGGTCGGGAGGGAGAGGCAGCGGGACACTGGTGTTAGGCAGCGGGGTAGAGGGAGTAGAATTAGGTGGAAGGAGGATGTGTGCATAAGCAAACATTACCTTGTCCCAGCCGGCGATCGTCATCGCCTCCTTCACTTCCTAGTTAGTTTGCAGGAGTCCTGCAGCCAGCCAATCGCCATGCGGGCACTGAAGCCACATGGTGATTGGCTGGACGCAGGACTACAGCAAACTAACTGAAGAAGTGAAGGAGCGATCACCGGGACAAGGTAATGTATGCTTAACACTCAGCTGGGGCTCCGCATTCTGGCTATACTAACCTGTATGGGGGCAAGGGGTTAAATATGCTTGGTAGGGGGGACCCCACGTCTTTTTTTTTTTTTTAATTTTTTTTATTTTCCACCCTCTGAAAAAAAAAATGTTTTAAAAAATAGGAAAAGATGTCAGGTATCTTTATACAGCCATATTGCGGCTGTATAGCGATTCCTGGCCAAAGCGTTGCGGTTCCACTGGAAACCCCATCAGGAAGTTCATTGCGCTTTCTTTTGATATATGTAAATTTACACTACCGTTAGGTTTTCTTCCTTTACCGCATTTAAATGTATACTTTTTTCCTTTGAAATTTTTTAATTGATTTTCTTAAAAACTATAAAGTCTTTTTGAAAAAAATGTCCCCCTTGCTCCCACTGTTCTTCTTAACACATCCTGCAAATTTGGTGTTTCTAGCATGTAAGGGGGCTTTGCTATTAACCATTAAAGTCAACAGGTTTTTAAAGGGACTCCGAGCTCAAAATAAAAATGAAAATTGTACTCACCTTGGGATTTCTGCAGCCCAGTGTAGGTCGGGAGGTCCCACACCGGCGTCCTGGCTCTTCTCCCAGGCCTTCTCCCAGAAATGGCTGCCCGGTGGCTCCAGGCGACACTGGCCCGAGTTTCAGGCTCTCTCTTCTGCATACGTCATGTCTGACATCATCAGGCCGGCTGCCTCGCGTCATCACGGTGGCCGGCTTGACAGTACGGCACATGCACGGTTTAATCGCTCATGTGCCATACTGTCACGCCGGCCACCAGAAGAGAGAGCCCGATAGTCGGGCCAGTGTCGCCGGGAGCCGCCGGGCAGCCATTTCTGGGAGAAGGCCTTGGAGAAGAGCCAGGACGCCGGTGTGGGACCTCCCGACCTACACTGGGCTGCAGAAAGCCCAAGGTGAGTACAATTTTCATTTTTATTTTGAGCTCAGGGTCCCTTTAAAAACCTGCTGACTTTAATGGCTAATAGCAAAGCCCCCTTACATGCTAGAAACACCAAGGTCTTGTAGAAGAGCCAGGACGCCGGCGTGGGACCTCCCGACCTACACTGGGCTGCAGAAAGCCCAAGGTAAGTACCATTTTCATTTTTATTTTGAGCTCGGAGTCCCTTTAACCTCCTTAGCGGTAACAACGAGCTGAGCTCGGGGTAAGCCGCCGCGGAGGATATCTCAGCCCCTGGTGGGGCGATTCCTGTTCTGTAAATTGCTGTACGCGCAGCCAGCACTTTGCTAGCTGCGCGTCCAGCTCGATCGCCGCCGCTCTGCGGCGATTGTCTGCACGCAGCGGCGGAAGAGGGCCCCCCCCCGCCAGAGCCCTGCGCAGCCCGGACCAATCAGTCCCGGGCAGCGCAAAGGGCTGACGTCCATGATGTCATTCCGATCGTCGCCATGGCGACAGGAGAAGCCAAACAGGAGATTGCGTTCTATACGCGATCTCCTGTTTACTTTTGTGGCCGGCGGCGATCGGACTAGAGGGACACATGCGCCCTCTAGTGGTGTTTTATGTAGCTACCACTCAGGTAGCTAAATAAAACAAAAACAAATAAAATTTAAAAAAAATGCAATGCAGCCTCCTTGGCGGAAAAATTGAACCGCCAAGGAGGTTAATCACGAATACCGACTCGTGATTAGTGATTACATGCAGTTATTCGACTCAAAACTGCACTCGAGTCAGATATCCCTTTCTACTTGTGATCGTGATCACAAGTTAATTTCGGAAGTGAGTGGAGTCATGCTTGTGATCACTCGTACTCGTGATCAGGGCTATCCGAGCAACATTGTACTGCATATCTCCAAACTAACTGACCATGGAGGGCCACACAGTTCGGACCTACAGAGGCATGATATTATGAGCCATATGCAATTACATTTTTCATCTATGTTTTCTCCTAGGTGGTATTTTTACACCTTATCAATAAAATGCATTTTAAGCCACCAGCAAGCAAGAAAATATTCAAAATAATTTTGATGGTACCTTTTCACCTACTTTTTGGTACTTTTTTAATCCCAAAGTGCTGAAAAGTTATTTTAAAAAGAAGTTTAAAAATTATTAGGAGAAACCCTATGGGCCATTAGGGATGGCCCATCCTTGGAGACAGGGGAGGACTGGGACCTTTTGGCCTGGGGGGGAAACACAAATCAGAGGCACATTATCATGGCAGCCCCAGCCCAAATGACGTCACACATGCACCCCACATCGTATATGACAGTAGTCATGTGGAGCACCAATTCAGAAATACAGGCAACGGGTGCACATAATACATTTTGAGGGACTATGACCGTGGTTTATGTCGTGTCTATCATTCGTGTTTATCGCATGCCGTGATTATCGCACCTGACAACCACATTGGCCTGAGATTTTCCAACATCTCAGATCGATACATTCAACCAATTTCCACCCAAAATTTTTATCTGATTTGATAATATCAAAACGGATGGTCGATCGGCTGTCAAGTCAACAGATGTATGGCCACTTTATGCCACGCAGGAGGATTTCTCAGGCTCTGCTGGGCCGATTCGCATAATTTTTTTTCTGCAACACGCAGCTAGCACTTTGCTAGCTGCGTGTGCATGCCGATCGCCGCCGCTACCCGCTGATTAGCTGCCGATTGCCGCGCCCCCCCCCCCCAGACCCCGTGCGCTGCCTGGCCAATCAGTGCCAGGCAGCGCTGAGGGGTGGATCGGGACTCCCAATGATGTCACAAGGTCGATCCCGCCCCCATTGCGACGGGGGAAGCCCTTCAGGAAATCCCGTTCTTTGAACGGGATTTCCTGATCAAAGATTGCCGGAGGCGATCGAAACGGGCGGGGGGATGCCGCAGCACAGCGGCTATCATGTAGCGAGCCCTAGGCTCGCTACATGATTTAAAAAAAAAATTCCAAAAACACTGCTGCGCTGCCCCCTGGCGGTTATTAATAGACCGCCAGGAGGGTTAATTCCCCAAAGCTAATTCCTCCCCCCCCTCCCCCACACACACAATTATGTCTTCCCCTTCGCCACCATCTCTACTAACCCCCTTAAATATGCCCCTCTTTCACCTTGGATATCCCCTCCTCTTTACCAGACACATCCTTACTAACTTCCCTGCCAGGGGCGCCTCTAGCCATGTTGTCACTCCAGGCGAGAAAATCTGTGGCGCCCCCCCACACCCATGGCGCCCTTCCATGAAAATAATCATAATGCGGCAGCGTTTCATCAGAAAATTCGCAATGCGGGCAGTGTTTCACCAGAAAATACACGTAATGTAAGGCTGCAGAAGTGAGCTTACAGGCTGTGATCCAGTGAACTGATGCGGAGTCTATTTGACGCCGCAAGCCTGTTCACCATCTGGGGACACAACATCTGGCGGGGGTTGACCGCGGTCCTCCCTGCACAGCACTCATGCCTGGTCGGCCTAGCACCCTCTACAATGGGTCAGAAGGCGGCACAAAGGGGGACAGAAGGAGTCAC
This sequence comes from Hyperolius riggenbachi, assembly GCF_040937935.1. Lineage (NCBI taxonomy): Eukaryota > Metazoa > Chordata > Amphibia > Anura > Hyperoliidae > Hyperolius > Hyperolius riggenbachi. The sequence goes on from NC_090657.1 coordinate 70,835,000, forward strand.
AGGAGGACTAAAGGAGGCACATGGGGACAGAGGAAGATGCAGGGGACAGAGGTGGCACATGGGGACTGAAGAGGCACATGGAGGCACAAAGGGAAATGGAAGGAGGCACAGGAGGACAGAAGGAGGCAGAGTGGAACTAAAGGAGGAACAGGGGGGCAGAGGTAGCACAAGGGTACAAATAAAGGCAAAGGGGACATAAGGAGGCACAAAGGGCACAGAAGGAGGCAGAGATGGCACAAAGGAGGAAAGAAGGATGCACAAGGCACAGAGGTGTCAGCTGCCTGCAACTTACGCTAAGTAGATTCAGCAGAAGCAAGTAATAGAACAGCCACAGGGGTGTGGCTTAATTTGGGGGTGGGGCTTAATTCTGCAACATGGCGCCCCCCAGGACCAATGGCACTCCAGGCAATGGCCTGTACTGCCTATGCCTAGAGGCGCCCCTGTTCCCTGCTGACACCATGATACCTGCCTCGTTAATGCTAATTTCCAAAGTTTCGGTACCCCTCCTTCCATCACCCCCCCCCCCCAACATTCATGCCTTGCTTACCTGCTTTTTATTGGTGGTCAGTGGCAGTGAATTACTGCCTGTTCACGACCCACTTCACTATAGTATGAAACCCTATAGGCCACATCCATACTTAGTACTGACAGGTGGAAAAGACATTATGATTCGATCATAGTGAAAGAATCTGTCCGTCACAATTGATGCATGTATGGCCAATTTTAGATTATGGTTTCTAATAACAAGATTGGAGAGAGGAGAGAGAAGGCAATGCAGGTGGTTTTGGTGCACGGCGTTCAGCAGCGGTTACCCAAACCAGGTGCCCCATAGCAGCAATAATATGCTGCGCAGGCCCCGTAAGGGAAATTCGGGGCTCCGGTGATCGCCATACCCCAAATTACACCTCCCTCAGAGTTGCAACGACTTGGAGGGGGAATAGTTTTTAACACCGCCAGGGAGTTTAGTGGCAGCAGGAAGAGCCATCATTCGGCGCTCCTGGCGCCCAACTTACCCGCAGCATACAAATACTAGGGGCTCAGACACACTAGAAGCGATTTTATGAGCACTTTTTAGCCATCAGAACTTTCTGAGAGGTTTTTAAAAAGGGCTCCCATTGACTTACATTAAAATCATGGTAAAATCATGATCGCGGACCGCTGTAAAATCGCTTAGAAAAGTGCTTATAGTGTGTCTGCGCTCTTATGCAGAGAAGGGGAGAAACAGTGAGAAGAGAAATGCTGAAAGAGATGGAAGAAGATAGTTAAAGGGACTCCGAGCAGTGCTAAAACTATGGAAAAATGCATATCATTTTAAAGCTCTCTTTCTCCTGTGATATATAAACCGCCGCCCTACGCCTTTTAGTTTTCGCTATTTTCGCGATTGAAATTGCCGTGGCTGCGATTTCGATCGCGAAAATAGAAAAAAGTAAAAGGCGTAGGGTGACGATTTAGATGTCATCAGAAAGAGGAGAAAGAGAGCTTTAAAATGATATCCATCTTTCCATAGTTACAGTGTAGTACACAGGGCGACTTTTTCCTAAAGTCAGCAGCTCCATTCTGCTGAACAGAGCTGCTGACTTTGAGAAAAAGTCGCCCTGTGAAATACAATGTAACTATGGAAAGATCAATATCATTTTAAAGCTCTCTTTCTTCTCTTTCTGACGACGCCTAAATCGTCACCCTACGCCTTTTAGTTTTCTCTATTTTCGGAATCGAAATCGCGGACGCGGCAATTTCAATTGCAAAAATAGCGAAAACTAAAAGGCGTAGGGCGGCGGTTTATATATCATTGGAAAGAGGAGAAAGAGAGCTTTAAAAGCCTGGTGGCTTATGGTCCTTGTTCTTCCCAATGGGTAACCCTCTTCTCCTCTTTTTCCCCTTCTTCCTTATTTCTCTTCGCACCGATATCCTGTTTAATGTCACAACGAGTCTGGGCTAATAGTTTGACAGTCCTAGTACATAGGACCCAAAAACTAAATATCTGTGCAATAAGCACCGTAGATCCATTAATAAACGGATCTTTCACAGCGTGAAGCAGTAATGCGTGGAAAGAGGGGGGCGGACCCCCACAGTGACCCCTGCAATACAAGCACACGCACCATCCATGATATGTACAAGGTGTATCCATACACACCATTTATATAAAATGCCCAGATTGTAGTTCTGACTTACAACATGGATCCAGTATACTTAATCCTTGCACACCTGCACTTCTTTTTGTAATTGTGGGGAAAGTTGACCCTGCAGCCCCATAATGAGTGTGAATGAGTACCCCATGGAAATACTCCCGCTTCTCCACGGAGCTCCTGCGTGGCCCTCCCCTTGACTAACAAAACCATAGACCCAGGCAGGTAGAATAAATGGATGCCTGCCTGGGATTTTTAACTATGGACGTGGACGTCCAGTAAAATAAATTAGAAGATAATATATCTCTAAGGTCTCCCCTCAGGACAGTAACACCACCCCAGTCTTTTTTAAAGGGTTTGGGTTTTTTATAGAGGTTTTATTAGAATAAGCAATAAAGAGGTGATTTTAACCTGGTGGGTACAAGTAAAGGTGATTATGATAAAATGATTTTCACTTTATGCTACAGGCATGCTTACATTTTGCTTCACAGAATTGGTAGAAATACCACTTATGCACTTTTGTTGATTTAGCACAGACCACTTTAGATGTGAACACTGAATGAACAACAACGTTTTAAATGTTTTGAAAATGTTTTATATGTTGCACAACAATGTTCAAGGCTTCCCACTTGCACTACACGTAAGCCGCATGGAATGTAAACATTGGTTGCCATAGCAACCTGAACGCTGCTTACGCTCTTCGCGTCCATGCAGCGCATCATCACTCTTCGCCGCTGGCCGGCGTGACCCCGCCCCTCTCACCCCCGACCCTTAGCAACATCAGCTCCACTAACCAATCAGCAGCGCCTGAGGCGCGGCTTCCCAAGATATATACAGGAAGCCGCACGGCGCTCCTTTGAACACAGGACACGAGCACGTGAACAAGCGCCAGTCAGGCGCGAAACGGCGTAGTGCAGTCCCCTCACCCTGGTCACCCACACCCTGGTACACCTCAGCGCTGATACCTGCACCAGGTTTGATGTATCAAGATTGTTTGCATGCATGTATATGTTTGGCATCAGGACACAATAAATAAGAAAGCGGAACAAGGATACAGTTGCCCGGCTTGCTTTGATGTACTTTATGCATATAGACTTTTCCCCAAGTGACTGTACCGGCTGCACGTTCCTTTGCTTTTGTGTATATGTTGCTATAGAAGACGCAGAGGTGAAGTTTAAAAGGACCTATGCAGGCTTGCTTTTCTCTCTGTCCTCCTTCAAGAAATAGCACTGAGTGCCGAGTGGTGTGTGTTGCTACAGTGTACTACGAGCTTTAAAATGATATGCATCTTTCCATAGTTTTAGCACTGCTCGGAGTCCCTTTAAGTGACAAGACAATATGTTCTGTACAGCGCTGTGGGAAATGGCAGCGCTATATAAATACTAAATAATAATATCAATAATTTGCCTCACCAGGATTGCACTTTTATTTAGCTTTCCTGTATGACAAGAAGACACACCCAGCACTAGGGGAAGAGGGAAACAAAGGTGAATGAGGGAGGGATGGTGCACACCAAGAGTGCTTCTGAGCATTTTTCAAATCGACAGTGATTTGAAAAGCGCTTGGCTAATGTTACCCTATGACGGTGTTCTCACAGCAGCGTTGTGATTTTTTAAAAATCTCAAACGCACAGCATATAGCATTTTTTGGAGCGACTCATTCAAAAATCGCTCTGAAAATCACTTCAAAAAATCGCACTCACAAATTGCTAGCGATTGCTGTTGTAATTTTGGCGTGCACTAGCCCAGAGAGAGGAGGAGTGGAGAGAGCCTGAGAAAGAGCAGAGCTGTATTGCAGTCTCACATCACACAGGGGCTACTTGCCTATAATATGACTCCTGTCCCTGCCAGTCTCTCACACAAGTCAGAAAGCAGCCCTCCTGGAGTCTAGGGACTGTCAAAAACTTTTCAACTTGTTTAACGCCTTATCCACACATGCAGTCATTATAACAATGGGGAGAGACCAGTCAGATGTTTGCCCACGTACCCTCAGGCAAGCTCTGCTTCATGCTGTGTATATTTACCAGCTTGCCTGCCCTCTAATTGCACTTTTATCAGCTAGCCTAGTGTTTCACATTGCCTTACAACAACAAGCCTGAATACACCAGACACTGGACTGGCCCTAAATCACTGAATGAAAGGCAGCCTGGAGGGAGATTGCCCCCCTCCCCCCCCCCCTGGCCAGTCCTCCCCTGCTTGGAGAACTCATGGAGAAGCACATGATCAGTTTGATCAGCTGATAGATTTGTAAGGCTCTGATTTGCTGGTCATGATCATGTGTTAAACAAGGAAGTCATCACAGCAAATCAGAGGCTTAAAAATCTATCAGCTGATCAAACTGATCATGTGCTTCTCCATGAGTTCTCCAAGGCTGTGCCATCTCTATGGGCCATATGCAATTCATTGTTTCACCTGAGTTTTCTCTCAGGTGATATTTTCATTTGTAACTAAAATGCCTTTTGCACCATCAGCAAGCAAACAAATACTCAAAATAATTATGGCAGTACTTTTTCACCTAACTTTTGGTACTTTTTCCATCGCAAAGTCCTAAAAAGTTATTTAAAATCGAAGATGAAAAATGATCTGCTAAGAGAAAACTCAGGTGAAAAAGTGAATTGCATATGGCCCTAGGGGCTTGATTCACTAACCTTATCACTTAGTGGGTGCAAACTACGGCACTAATTAGTTTGCGCCCACACATCAATCTTAGTACCGTTCACTGTGCGCACAGCGCCGGTGCGCCTATATTAGTGCGCGGTGCGATGATAACGCTGCCCCTTGATAACAGCACATCGGATGCCCCTGAAACAGCGCTTTAATGCGCCGCTTCGGGGGCACCCGATGCACCGTTATCGTCGCACCAGGTGCAACATTTAAGGGGCAGCGGGTGCCACATTATTGTCACACTAATATAGGCGCACCCGCCGGGGCTGAGCGCAAAGTAGCTTTGCGCGCACTAGGGGCAAAAAACGGCTTTTCACACCAGCGCAAACACTTAGCACCAGTTAGTGAATCCAGCCCTATGTGTCTTATTATGCTAGGTACACATCCATAAAATTTTCTGGCAGATTTACCTGCCAGATCGATTATTTCCAACATATCTGATCTGAATTTCGATCGATTTTTTTTGATTTTCCGTTTTTTTTCCCCGACCTATTTTCATAGAAGTAAACGGAAATCAATAGGAAAAACGATCGGAAAATCGAAAAATCGATCGAAAATCAGATCGGACATGCTGTAAATAATTGATCTGGCAGGTAAATCCGATGTAACTTATCAATTGAGCCGCTGATGCGGCTCGATTGACAAGATCCGGCAGGTCCGATCTCGCTGCCGCTTGATTCCCCACGAGCGGACAATAGCGGGGAATCGAGTGGAAGATAAGCGGCGCCAGCGGGGACGAGCAGGTATCAAATCCAACGCACGCACGGACGAGCGGGGACTCGGCGGGAACGCGCGGGGATGCGGAAGAGGCGGTCCGGCGGCTAATCGAGCCGCCGGATCGCTCCATCTAGATTAGGCTTTACACCCTTTCTCAAGTGTAAATCTCATCACATTATTGCATGAAAGCCCCGAGAGCTCCTAAAGCAAACCTGAAGTGATTACAAACTTATAAGTAATTGTATCTGTTGAACTAATCCTAAATAGAACTTTCCTAGAGTCCAGTATTCTAATTTTGTGTTTAAGGGTTGAAACTTTCCATTTGAAAGCAAAGCCATGTTTAAAGCACACCAGAAGTGAGAGGGATATGGAGGCTGCGATATATATTTACCTTATATCACAATACCAGTTGCCTGGCTATCCTGCTGATCCTCTGCCTCTACTTGTAGCTATAGACCCTGAACAAGCATGCAGCAGATCAGATGTTTCTAAATGAAGTCTGACCAGATTAGTTGCATGCTTGTTTCAGGTGTGTGATTCAGACACTACTGAGGCCAAAGGGATCAGAAGGATGCCAGGCAACTGGTATTGTTTAAAAGGAAATACATATGGCAGCCTCTATATCCCTCAGATCTCACCTCTGCTGTATCATCCTCTGCCTGGCCTGGTGCACACCAAAAACCGCTAGCAGATCCGCAAAATGCTAGCAGATTTTGAAACGCTTTTTCTTCTTTTTCTGTAGCGTTTCAGCTAGCATTTTGCGGTTTTGTGAAGCGTTTTTGGTGTAGTAGATTTCATGTATTGTTACAGTAAAGCTGTTACTGAACAGCTTCTGTAACAAAAACACCTGGCAAACCGCTCTGAACTGCCGTTTTTTAGAGCGGTTTGCGGTTTTCCTATACTTTACATTGGAGGCAGAAACGCCTCCGCAATCCAAAATCTGCAGCAGCCTGGGAGTATGCGTTTCTGCAAAACGCCTCCCGCTCTGGTGTGCACCAGCCCATTGAAATACATTACCCTAGCGGATCCGCACCCGCAAGCGGATCGCAAACCGCAGCCGAACCGCTCTGGTGTGCACTAGGCCTAAATGAGAGCTAAATAAACAGTAGTCATTATCAAACTATGACCTTTTGAACTTTAATGCTAGGTACACACCATACAATTTTCTGGCAGATTTACCTGTCAGATCGATTATTTCCAACATGTCCGATCTGAATTTCGATTGATTTTTCGAATTTCCAATAGTTTTTTTTTATCGCTTTTTTATCGTTTTATGATCGTTTTTAATACAACTGAACGAAAATCGATAGAAAAAACGATTAAAAAAACAATTGTAAAATCAAAAAATCGGAAATGTTGGAAATAATCGATCTGGTAGGTAAATCTGCCAGAAAATTGTATGGTGTGTACCTATCATTAATCATTGTCCTGCTATCAGGAGTGTTTGCAGGGGATACACAGAGATTTTATGACCTCTAATTGGTTTCCAATCAGACTGTCAGACTGCTTCCAATTGTTTTCTCTTTTTCTGTCCAAACGTAATTAACACCAATAAAGGAAATAAAGGAAAACTTAACTCACCTGACCAAAATCGGCTATAGGACCTGAGTTCAGCTTTTTGGTCTTATGAGTGAAACCTTAAAAATAAAAAAAAGAGGAGGAACAGTTAGCAAACACCAGTATTTGTTGCTCAAAAGCGCCCCCACAAAAATAAAACTATAACGGAAGAAAAACTGCTGGAGGTAGATCATAAAACAAAAATGACAGCTGAGTTGGGAGGGCTGCTTTCCCTCTTGTCACACTTTAGCTGGTTCGTATATTATACAGTATGTGTTTATGGTGTGGGTCCTGACCTTGACTAGCATAGATCAAATAAGGGCACCAGGAAAAAGGGCGTGGGGTATAGACTACATTTTAAGATATTATCTATAACAATATTTTTTTATTGTTATCTTTATCTGAGATAGAATAATAAATAGATCAAAATAACGGTAATAAAATCGCAAAATATCGTCTATAACGAAGAAAATGAAAATATATTTACAGTCGTAATAAGCATAGTAGAACATTGGTAAATATTACAGATATTTTACTACAGCTAAACCTAACCCTACGCTCACACAGAACCCTCCGATTCCTAACCCCAAAACCCCCCTGGTGTGGCCTAACCCTAAGACGACCCTGGTGGGGCCTAACCCTAAGACGCCCCTGGTGGTGCCTAACCCTAAACCCCCTTCCTGACACCTAACCCTAAACTCCCTTCCTGACGCCGCCTAACCCTAAACCCCCTTCCTGGCGCCTAACCTGATGCCTAACCCTAAACCCCCCTCCTGATGCCTAACCCTAAACCCCCTTCCTGATGCCTAACCCTAACCCCCCCTTCCTGACCCCTAACCCTAAACCCCCTTCCTGACACCTAACCCTAAACCCCCCTCCTGATGCCTAACCCAAACCCCCTTCCTGATGCCTAAACCTAAAATCCCCTTCCTGACGCCTAACCCTAACCCACCTTCCTGACCCCTAAGCCCCCCTTCCTGACCCCTAACCCTAAACCCCCTTCCTGGCACCTAACCCTAAACCCCCTTCCTGACGCCTAACCCTAAACCCCCCTCCTGATACCTAACCATAACCCCCTTCCTGACGCCTAACCCTAAACACCCCTTCCTGATCCCTAACCCTAAACCCCCTTCCTGACGCCTAACCCTAAACCCCCTTCCTGATGCCTAACCCTATTTCCCTCCCTAACCCTAAACCCGCTTCCTGACAACTAACCCAAAAAACCCCTTCCTGACCCCTAACCCTAAACCCCCTTCCTGACAACTAACCCAAAAAAACCCTTTCTGACGCCTAACCCTAAAATCCCCTTCCTGATGCCTAACCATAAAACCCCCTTCCTGATGCCTAACCCTAAAACCCCCTTCCTGGCGCCAAACCCCCTTCCTGACACCCTGACGAAGCATCGCATGTGACGTGAAACGTAGGTGGGCAGAGCCACGCAGCCGGAATCACCGTCCGTGCTTTCGCTCTGGAAGGCATGTGCAATGGCGTCCCGTTTCCTCCCGCTATTGCAGCTGTAACCGCTGGTCGTTGGACGGTATCAAGATGGTGAAGTTCGGTTGATGGGACGAGTGGGCTAACTTAGTGGCCCACATACTTCCTAGTGGCCCTAGTGGCTGATAAGATGGCGCCGGACTCGGACGCCACGGCCACAGGGCTCCGGACTTTTTTCCTATTTCTTCTGTAATCCACCGTTGCTGCACCACCCGATCTCCCCTATCTATCTGGGGAGCGGGCGGGCATCGCAGACTGCCAAGCAGAGCGAGGAGGCAGAGGTTTCGGGCCCCGATAGGGGCTATCGCAGCCGGAGGGGCAGGAAGAGCACATGCGGCCGAGCATTGCTCACTGTTGGTGCTGCCTCCGTAGCTGCGCTGGAGTGATGCACCGGTGGCGCAGTGTACTACCGCTGATGAGGACTTATCCGGCCGGCCTCACCATCGCCCCATCCCCGGACCAGACATCCGCCTCAGTCCATCGCTCCACCGGCCCTCCCACGTGGTCCGCCAGGCTGCGCCCGTTGCCAGGGTGCCCAGGACGCCAGAGCGGAGCACGTGGCCTGATCTCCGTCGCAGAAACGGAGCTGTACCATCGCTGATGCCGCCGCCTGCAGCGCTCCCACAGAAGAGGAATACCACCGCTCTTCCGGATGGTGCTTCGGCTGCCTGCTGCACCCTGCTCTGCCATCAGCCTGACCGCAGCAGCTGGGCTTCACCATCGGCTGGCCTCCTCCGATCTCCACCACCGGCCTCCAGCCTGCTCGGCCACCCACGTGGAGCTCCTCTTCTCCAGGCCCTTCAGGCTGCCAGTGTGCCTCGCAGCATGCCTCCATCTGAAGCACCCCAGGCCGGCATCGCCCCCAGGGTCCCCTGAAACACCTCAGGCTGGAATCACCAGACCCCCCTGGTCACACCTGGGGTGATGGAGATGGTGCTGCTCCCCTCATAGTGGAGCTGGCTGCCGCCCAGCATCTGGGCATCTGTGTCCTGCCACCACCAAAGGTAGACCTCCCTGGCCTGTCCACCACTGCTGCCCAGCCGACCACCCCACCACGGGGTGCCCCCGGGTGCACCATGGCCCCACAGGGCCCCCACTGTAACTGCGCCCTCATTGCCCAGCCGGGCGGACTCAAAATCGGGACCGCTTCTCCTCGGGCAACCTGGTCCGAGTGAACTCTGCTGTCTGCCTCCATCATGATGCCCCTCAGCTTTCTCAGTTTCTTTCTCTCTACTTTCGTGGACAAATCGGAGCACCTGTCTTGTTGGGAGCGTGTCGCTGTGTAGCGTCCAGTGCCGAAAATGGCAGCGCTCATATCAGCTCTCAGGCTGCTCCTCCAGTCCCACTCTTTTCTGTTCCTGCTATCAATGTATGCTTTGCTATGTTTTGTATTATGTTAACTGTACGTGTATGCTGAAATGCTCTGCACTGCTTTTTATTTTTTGCTTTTATTGTTTATACGTATGACCCATGCTTGACTGCATGTGATGCTGCACTCTGCTTAATTGTCCTATGTATGCTTGTCCCATGTCTATGTATGTGCCATGCTTAACTGTATGCTATTTCTTGTCTCTTCACCAACGACCCTGTATGTGCCAAAACCAATTCCGGGTACAATCCACCGTTGTACACAACAGAAGTAGATGTGCCTGGCACTCAGTAGTGGGGGTGGAAATTGGTCCCTGCACCTTTTAAAAAGCGACTCCGTCTATTAAGCTTCACTGCTCAGCAATATGTGTAGAGGCGTGCATCCGGGCCAACATGGGCAACTGAAGATATGTAGTACATATGAGGCGGTCCGTGCACTGCGTCTTTAAATCACATTTATTGTCCAAGGTTATCACCAGCAGACATTGACATTGTATACGTGTTCACAACGTGCATGAAGCGGAACAATCTGACCTGTGTCCAAGACGGATGCGGGGGTGTGACCAGGGGATGAGAGGACGGCACAACAGCCGTTTCACGCCGGTGTGGCGCTTGCTCACGTGCGTATGTCCTTGGGCAATGGCGGCGCGTTCGGACCTCTGTGATGTAGACAAGAGGCCCCGCCCACCGCGTTCGCCATTGGTCCGCGGAACTGTGATGCGATAGTGACTGGGCTAAAGGGGAGGGGACGGGCCGTGTCATGTGACGTGTCATGTGTGTCCTGTGAGTGACAGGGGAAACTCTTCTACTTTGGATCAATGGTTGTGCAGGGGGGAGGATCGCCTTGATACGGCGAATAAAACAGGACTGCGTTACGTAAACACCATTGTGCACACTACAATAACCATTTGCCAAGGAACATTGGCGTATTAGAAACTGTGCTAACACATTATTAACTTAAAATAAAGCTTTAAACCATGTGATATTGAGAAAAGTGATCCATTATAAAAGGGTAAAGTCCATCCCATCTATACACATTCCTATGATTGCACCTATACCCCATGATTCTTTTGATGTCTGCTGACATAAGAACCCTCTTTGTTTACCTTTATTAAATACTATAGATTAAAAAGGAATAAGACCACCTCAATTCCCATTCTAAAATCAACATGCAGTTTGGGAGGCACATGGAGAGAAGGACACAAAAATCAGGGGGGGACCCCCGAAAACAAAAGGGCTGCCTAAAACCCACCCAAACCTAAAAGCCCTATCGAGGGCTATTTCGTCCCCTACCCTTGTGTTTAATCCTACCAGGGTACCGGGGTGAGAGCCAGGGTGGCATAAAGTGCGTTCCCCCAATGCTCACTAGAAAAAGTAAGCTGGGAGCGTAATTATACAGCAAGAAAGGGGGGAGGGAAAAATCCAAAGGATCCCCAGAGACTGGTGTGGCGTCCAAGCGGTGCACGCCCAACCCACCAGGGGTAGGACAGGGGTACACCGGGCACGACAGTGCAGACAGGGAGGGATTCGTGCATTAGGGGGGACGATCACCGGGGCAACTTCATCCCCCCCCGGTGACGTCCTTTCCTCCCTATTTTATATGCAGGAAAAGGTCCCAGCTTACTTTTTCTAGTGAGCATTGGGGGAACGCACTTTATGCCACCCTGGCTCTCACCCCGGTACCCTGGTAGGATTAAACACAAGGGTAGGGGACGAAATAGCCCTCGATAGGGCTTTTAGGTTTGGGTGGGTTTTAGGCAGCCCTTTTGTTTTCGGGGGTCCCCCCCTGATTTTTTGTGTCCTTCTCTCCATGTGCCTCCCAAACTGCATGTTGATTTTAGAATGGGAATTGAGGTGGTCTTATTCCTTTTTAATCTATAGTATTTAATAAAGGTAAACAAAGAGGGTTCTTATGTCAGCAGACATCAAAAGAATCATGGGGTATAGGTGCAATCATAGGAATGTGTATAGATGGGATGGACTTTACCCTTTTATAATGGATCACTTTTCTCAATATCACATGGTTTAAAGCTTTATTTTAAGTTAATAATGTGTTAGCACAGTTTCTAATACGCCAATGTTCCTTGGCAAATGGTTATTGTAGTGTGCACAATGGTGTTTACGTAACGCAGTCCTGTTTTATTCGCCGTATCAAGGCGATCCTCCCCCCTGCACAACCATTGATCCAAAGTAGAAGAGTTTCCCCTGTCACTCACAGGACACACATGACACGTCACATGACACGGCCCGTCCCCTCCCCTTTAGCCCAGTCACTATCGCATCACAGTTCCGCGGACCAATGGCGAACGCGGTGGGCGGGGCCTCTTGTCTACATCACAGAGGTCCGAACGCGCCGCCATTGCCCAAGGACATACGCACGTGAGCAAGCGCCACACCGGCGTGAAACGGCTGTTGTGCCGTCCTCTCATCCCCTGGTCACACCCCCGCATCCGCCCTGGACACAGGTCAGATTGTTCCGCTTCATGCACGTTGTGAACACGCATACAATGTCAATGTCTGCTGGTGATAACCTTGGACAATAAATGTGATTTAAAGACGCAGTGCACGGACCGCCTCATATGTACTACATATCTTCAGTTGCCCATGTTGGCCCGGATGCACGCCTCTACACATATTGCTGAGCAGTGAAGCTTAATAGACGGAGTCGCTTTTTAAAAGGTGCAGGGACCAATTTCCACCCCCACTACTGAGTGCCAGGCACATCTACTTCTGTTGTGTACGTTACTGTATTTATAGCCTTGAGCACCAGTTGCATTCATGAATGCTGAAGGGGGCACACCGGACGTGGAACTACTGGAGTCAGGGAGTGACAGCGATTCCTCCTTGGACTATCCTCTCATCAGTCAAGGTGTTTCGGAAGGTCGCGCTGGAGCGAGTACTATATTTGATCACAGTGCTTGTCCTGCACCAGCCAACCGGGAGGTTGTGACCAGGGTGTTGGAACTGAGGTTGGGAGGCCTTTGTGAGAAGGAGACAAAACTCTTTTGGACTGCCACCACCCTTAATAAATACAAGGAGGCAGGCTATATTGCACGGGGGTTTAGATCCTACAGGGAACCCTCGGAGTATCGAGAGGACAAACAGTTTGTGGAGAGGTGGGAGACGGCCCACCTGGATTACTGCAGAACCCTGCAAGAGATAGTGAGAGAGCGCACTATTGCTGAGCACAATAAAATATCAAGAGAGCTGCAGGAAACCAGAGAGCAGTTGCAGGAGGCAACGACGGAGAACAACTTTGAGGCAATTATTGCCAAAATAGAGAAAAAGATTCTTCCTATACAGAACGAACTTAAAGCCAGAAAATTAAAGAAATTCCATCGGGATCAGGACGATTTCAAAAAGGGTAGAATCTTCTATTGGGGCCAGGGAGGCACCCCGAACAAGGGAGCTCCTCCCAGGAAGGGGAAGGGGTATTGGACAACTGATTCTGGGTCTGACACAGAGGACGAGAGGAGTAATAAACATCTAAAACCAAAGCAGCTCAGAAAGAAAAAGCAGGGGGGCAATCCAGCCTCCAAACCCAAGCAACCAACCCCTAAACCATGTGCCTCGACCCCTTTAGGAAACGAGTCCGCCGAGGAGGCGGAGGGCGGAACAAGCCTGGAAAGGACTGTAACCTGGGACTCTCCAGTAGTGGTCAAGAATGCCAATGGAAACACCGGCACGAAGAAGAGGCGGACCAGGGAGTAGTGGGGGGGGAGAGGGGGGAGGGAGGGGGGGAGGAGGAGTTGCAGGTGGTCAATCTAACCGGAGAAACAATCCCCGAGGCATGCCCCACCTTACTCAAGAAAGGGCTGGGCTTTTCTCCTACCAGAGACTTTGATTATGTGGACTTTTTTGTTGATCTTTATAAAACAACGAGGAAGATGATGCTCAGCCAACTGTATCGGGATGGTAATGGGGGGCTCCAAGGACAGAGTGAAGGAGGCCCCACGATGACGGCAACCCCAGAGTCCACTTTAGGGTTCAGTCCCGTGGTGGACTGGGATAAGGCTGAGATGGAGGCACTCCGGATGCTGGAGGAGCTTTGGGAGGAGGGTGGAGATTGCTCTATGGGGTCAGAAGATTCTTTCAGCCCACACCTGGGCCTGGGCAATCCCGGGGCTTTCAGGGCGTGTAGGTCCACACAAGCAGTACCGGTTCCCCCCGGTTCCCCAATAGACCAATTTTTCCACCAGGTCGCGGACGAGATGAGGGCCCTGTGTTACGACAGGGTACCAGATAACTTAAACAGTGCAGAGAGGAGGGCCATTAGATGGCTCAGGTCTCGCCGCGACCTGGTGGTGAAACAGGCGGATAAGGGGGGAAACGTGGTCATCATGACTGGTGAGACCTACACACGGGAAGCTTACAGGCAGCTGGAAAACCGGGAATTTTATGAACGTTTGGGTCATAACCCAACCATAAAATACCAGTCGGCCCTTCGCACATTGTTAAGGCGAGGGGTCGAACAGGGGTACATGCCACAGAGGTTGGCTACTGACCTTCTACCCGTGTCCCCCCGATACCCTGTGTGGTACCATCTTCCCAAGCTGCACAAATCTATGGAGAACCCACCGGGGAGACCTATAGTCTCCGGGTGTGGGTCCCTCACGGAACGGCTTTCCCGCTTCTTGGACCATCTGTTGCGCCCCCTCCTCGTGGGAGTTCCAACCTATCTGGCTGACACGTTGGACGCAATTAACGTTGCCGAGAACGTGGTGTGGCAACCTGGATACAGATTGGCCACGATCGATGTCGAAAGCCTTTACAGCCGGATACCCCACGAGGAGGGTATCAAGGCGGTCCGCAGGTTCCTGGATAGGACCAACAAAGACACGGGTTACAAAGATTACCTGTGTGAATGTCTTAGGTTCGTCCTAACGCATAATGCGTTTATGTTCGACGGAGGATGGTACCACCAGACTTCCGGGACGGCCATGGGAACCTCTGTGGCATGTACCTATGCGGGGCTCTTTTTGGGGGCCTGGGAGGAGGATTACGTGTTTAATCCATCCAATCCCTTCCAAGGGAACATTAAAACATGGTCACGCTACGTGGACGATGTGCTGGTTGTGTGGCAGGGAGGCCTTCAGGAATTTGGGGAGTTCATGGAGCACCTCAATGTGAACAGGATCAACATGCGCTTTACATCCGAAATCAATGACAGGGGGGCGTGCTTCTTGGATTTGATGATCAAACCAGATGGGGCCAAGTTGATTTGTGAGGGCTTTAGAAAGTCCACGGCTGTCAATTCACTGCTGCATAGAAGCAGCTACCATCCTGAACACGTGAGGGCATCCCTGCCATACGGCCAGTACTTGCGCCTTAGACGCAACAACACCGATTTAGGTTCATTTGAGAAGCAAGCAGGGGAACTTACTGCACGCCTGCGGGCAAGGGACTATGATGGTGTTGCCCTCGAAGCAGCAAAGGTTAGGGCTAGAGAAAAGAGCAGGTCCACCCTCCTAACTAGGCGACCCAAACCCGATGCAGGCGGTTCTTTCACTTGCACGTTTGATTATACCCCCATGGCTAAAAGGTTATCCCAAGTTATAAAGAAGAATTGGTCACTTATAATTAGGGACCCCACACTACATAAGATCTTTCCTGACCCCCCACGTGTGGTATATAGAAGGGCTCCAACCTTAGGGGATATCCTGACACGGAGTGAGTACCGCTCGATTCCACCATCTAATTGGCTAAGCAATAGACGCCCCAAGGGGAACCACAAATGCGGTAGATGTAAATATTGTCCACGGATGATGGAGGGCACCAACCTCAGAATGGGGGGAGTGCAGTGGGAGGTAAGAGCATTCATAACGTGCCAGACCAGGTTTGTCTCCTATGTCATCTTTTGTCCCTGTCAATTCTTTTATGTGGGCAAAACCACCAGGCCCCTCAAAGAGAGAGTGGGGGAGCATTTCAAATCCATAAAATCTGGGAAGGGGTGCCCACGCCTGATTGATCATGTCAGACAGGCCCACGAAGGTAAAGCAAAATGCCTGAGATTTGCAGGACTTTTGCATGTCACAAATTCGAGGAGGGGAGGAAATAGGGATCAGGAGCTCACCCGACGAGAATCCCGGGTGATTCTACGTACGGAGGCAATGGGGCCATTGGGCCTCAATGACAGGCTAGAACTGTCCTGCTTCCTGGACCCTTAGAACTTAGTGCAACTTCCCCCCTTGGGCCTCCCCCCCCCCCTTTCCCGTCCCTTCTCGAAACCCCCCCCCCCCCTTGCCTTTTCAACATTTACCCATGGACAGGTCTCTGTCCATTCGGTATTTAACCCCGATAGGGGTGCCCCCCCCTTAAGGTTTTGCCCCGCTTCCTGCCCACTCGTCTGTCTCCGTTCTTTATTTTCTCGCCCCTTCGTAGGCTTTTTCTCCCCTTCGGGTCTCCACCCTTCTTTTCAGCTGCAACTATTTCCATTCCTGATTTGTACTCGAAGGTGGCGCCCGCGTTGTACGGGCACCCGCTTGGGGGATATGGATTACATGGGGGAGGGCCGGGTGACAGGTGCAATACAGGGATGAGAGTGGATAGATATTGCCACCAATATATTGATGGTAGTGCCACCTTTTCCTGCATATAAAATAGGGAGGAAAGGACGTCACCGGGGGGGGATGAAGTTGCCCCGGTGATCGTCCCCCCTAATGCACGAATTCCTCCCTGTCTGCACTGTCGTGCCCGGTGTACCCCTGTCCTACCCCTGGTGGGTTGGGCGTGCACCGCTTGGACGCCACACCAGTCTCTGGGGATCCTTTGGATTTTTCCCTCCCCCCTTTCTTGCTGTATAATTACGCTCCCAGCTTACTTTTTCTAGTGAGCATTGGGGGAACGCACTTTATGCCACCCTGGCTCTCACCCCGGTACCCTGGTAGGATTAAACACAAGGGTAGGGGACGAAATAGCCCTCGATAGGGCTTTTAGGTTTGGGTGGGTTTTAGGCAGCCCTTTTGTTTTCGGGGGTCCCCCCCTGATTTTTTGTGTCCTTCTCTCCATGTGCCTCCCAAACTGCATGTTGATTTTAGAATGGGAATTGAGGTGGTCTTATTCCTTTTTAATCTATAGTATTTAATAAAGGTAAACAAAGAGGGTTCTTATGTCAGCAGACATCAAAAGAATCATGGGGTATAGGTGCAATCATAGGAATGTGTATAGATGGGATGGACTTTACCCTTTTATAATGGATCACTTTTCTCAATATCACATGGTTTAAAGCTTTATTTTAAGTTAATAATGTGTTAGCACAGTTTCTAATACGCCAATGTTCCTTGGCAAATGGTTATTGTAGTGTGCACAATGGTGTTTACGTAACGCAGTCCTGTTTTATTCGCCGTATCAAGGCGATCCTCCCCCCTGCACAACCATTGATCCAAAGTAGAAGAGTTTCCCCTGTCACTCACAGGACACACATGACACGTCACATGACACGGCCCGTCCCCTCCCCTTTAGCCCAGTCACTATCGCATCACAGTTCCGCGGACCAATGGCGAACGCGGTGGGCGGGGCCTCTTGTCTACATCACAGAGGTCCGAACGCGCCGCCATTGCCCAAGGACATACGCACGTGAGCAAGCGCCACACCGGCGTGAAACGGCTGTTGTGCCGTCCTCTCATCCCCTGGTCACACCCCCGCATCCGTCTTGGACACAGGTCAGATTGTTCCGCTTCATGCACGTTGTGAACACGTATACAATGTCAATGTCTGCTGGTGATAACCTTGGACAATAAATGTGATTTAAAGACGGACCGCCTCATATGTACTACAATCCACCGTTGTACTTGGCGATAATAAATTCTGATTCTGATTCTGATTCTGATACTTGTTATATCCTATCCCATCACGGAAGTCAGATACTTGGATACTGACGGATGGAGTTGAGCGGACGCTAGGACGCGGTGAGGTCTATCCTTATTCTTTATGCAGATGCATGAACTGTGATATAATACATTGGAATCTGATCCATTGAGTTCTTATCCGAGCAATT
The DNA here is from genome assembly GCF_040937935.1 of Hyperolius riggenbachi. Taxonomy (NCBI): domain Eukaryota; kingdom Metazoa; phylum Chordata; class Amphibia; order Anura; family Hyperoliidae; genus Hyperolius; species Hyperolius riggenbachi. Next base: position 70,852,921 of record NC_090657.1, read on the forward strand.
GCCAAATGGAAGGAAATCTGAATCCCATAAATATTTGCTACTTTTTCACAGCAAGCGGGACTGTTTACTAGCTCTTCTAAGGGGGCCCCCGCTGACCAATTAGCTGCATGGCACCAGCATGAGAGCGCGGGATGCATGTTATGTGTGAGTCTGGTTACCCTTACATGCATCATCTAATCGGTTTCAAGCATTTGAGGCTGCTTGATGGCTACAATTAGTCTTGCATATGCAATTTTAAATATTGAACTTGATGTTGTCCCATTTTTGTATATTCTGAGATATCGTGTGTTATTTAATAAAGCAATTCTTTTTATATCTAGTATACTAAGGTGGCTGGTGACCTATATCTGTTTCCACAATTTTTGAATACCTAACCCTAAACCCCCTTCCTGACGCCTAACTAACCCTAAACCCCAAGCCCTGACGCCTAACCCTAAAACCAACTCTCTAATGCCTAACCCTAAAACCCCCCTTCCTGATGCCTAACCCTAAACCCCCTTCCTGACGCCTAACCCTAAACCCCCTTCCTGATGCCTAACCCTAAAACCCCTCTTTCTGATGCCTAACCCTAAACCCCCTTCCTGACGCCTAACCCTAAACCCCCTTCCTGACGCCTAACCCTAAAACCACCTCTCTAATGCCTAACCCTAAAACCCCCCTTCCTGATGCCTAACCCTAAACCCCCTTCCTGACGCCTAACCCTAAACCCCCTTCCTGACGCCTAACCCTAAACCCCCTTCCTGACGCCTAGCCCTAAAACCACCTCTCTAATGCCTAACCATAAAACCCCCTTTCTCTGCTGCAAATAAGGGTAATACAAAAAGTGATACATTTCTAAGATAATAAAGTTCGAAATCATAATGTATGATAATAAAATTCTCAAAACAAATTTAAAAACAATATTTATCGAAACACTAACTCTCAAAATGGGATACATTATGATACAGACAATGATATACATCAAATATGAACACTGGTACAAAATACAGAACTGGTGATTACAATAGCAATTTTAACATGATGACTAAAATGTATAAATGTATAACAGAGTACAAGCAATTAAATTAATAACATTCCAAGACACAAAAGGATGAGAGCCCTGCCCTTGTGAGCTTACGATCTAAAGGAATGGGTTGGAAACAAGAGGTGGGGGAAGTATACAGTATATGTACAGGCAGTGCACGATTAGGTTATTTAGTAAGGAGTAAATGTAGATGCGAGGTTGAAGGGTGCATGGCCTAAGCTAAAGAATATGCTTGTCGGAAAAGGTGGGTTTTGAGGGACCGTTTAAAGATTTCAAAGGTGGGAGAGTGGCAGATGTGCTGTGGAAGTGCATTCCAGAGGAGGGGTGAGGCACATGAGAAGTCTTGTATACGTGAATGTGAGGAGGTTATAGTAGAAGAGCATAAAAGAAGCTCGTGTACAGATCTGAGATTGTGGTTGGGTTGGTACCTGGAAACTAGTGAGGAGATATACAGGGGAGAGCAACTGCGGAGAGCTTTGTAGGTTAGGGTTAAGAGTATGAACTGAATCCTCTGGTAGATTGGTAGCCAGTGAAGAGCTTGACAGAGAGGAGCAGCAGAGGAAGAGCGAGAGGAGAGATGAATGAGTCGAGCAGCAGAGTTCAGTACAGATTGGAGCAGTGCTAATCGGTTAGTTGGAAGTCCACCAAGCAATATATTGCAATATGCCAAACGAGATATAATAAGCGCATGTACTAACATTTTGTTTGTGTCATGAGAGAGAAAAGGTCGGATACGTGCTATGTTTTTCAGTTGAAGATGACAGGAGCTGGTTAGGGAGTTAATGGGAGGAATAAATGAGAGAGAAGAATCAACTATTACCCCTAAGCACCGTGCTTTGGGAACTGTAGTTATAGGCGTGTTATTAACATTTATTGTAATATCAGGCAAAGAGGTGGACAGAGATGGTGGAAAGACTATTAGCTCTGTTTTATTCATATATCATACATGCAAGACCATGCATGTAGATGGAAAAGAGGAGGGGACCGAGGACAGAGCCTTGAGGTACCCCTACAGACAGAGGGTGTGAAGAGAAGGCCTGATCTAAATAAGAAAATGTGAAAGACCTTCCAGAGAGGTAGGAAGATATCCAGGAGAGAGTGGGATCCTTTATTCCTATAGATGAAAGTATCTATAGGAGTAAAGTGTGGTCGGCAGTGTCAAATGCTGATGACAGATCTAGGAGGAGGAGTATGGAATAATAGCCTTTGGATTTAGCTGTGAGGAGATCATTGGCCACTTTAGTAAGGGCTGTTTCTGTGGAGTGGTTCGCCCGGAAGCCAGACTGTAACTGATCAAGCAGGTTATTTGCAGATAAATACTGACTTAGTTCAGCATGAATTTGGCGTTCAAGTAATTTAGGTGCAAATGGGAGAAGTGAAACTGGGCGGTAGTTGGCAAGTTCGGTGGGGTCTAGAGATGTTTTTTTAAGTAGTGGTGTTACAACAGCCTTCTTGAGTGAGGATGGAAAAGTTCCAGTGGAGAGGGATAGGTTAAACAGCGATGTTAGGGCAGGGATGAGGGATGCGGATTGCTGTGGAATGAGATGTGATGGGATAGGATCCAAAGAACAGGTGGTTAGATGGGATTTGGAGATGAGAGAGGAGAGAGAATGTTCGGAGAGTGGAGAGAAAGTGGAAAGAGAGCAATCGACAAGAGGAGTGGACATGGAGTTTGATGTCGCATGGAAAACACACTACGGATTTTGGCAATTTTATCTGTAAAGTATGTTGCAAATTTTTCAGCTGCTAAGCATGAAGAAGGAGGAGGAGGGGGTGGATGGAGTTGAAAGTGCTGAACAGGCCCTTTGGATTGTGCGAGTAGGAGGATATGAGGGAGGAAAATTATGATCGTTTTGCAGAAGAGAGAGCAATTCTAAACTTGCTCATGGCTGTTTTGTATGAAATGAAATACTCATTAGCATTGTTTTTTCTCCAACGCCGTTCAGCTATCCTAGAGCACCCCTTTAGCTGTTTAGTAGCTTTGGTCAGCCAGGGTTGGCGACTAATATGGTGTGGGCAGATATTGGTGAGAGGTGCGATTGCATCCATGACTTGCGTGATTGAGCTGTGGTAGTGTGCAGCTGCTGAGTCAGGATCAGTGAACGGTTGTGTGAGGAGAGGTGTCAGGGCATCAGAGACAGATTGCATGTCTATGTTGCGGTAGTTTCTGCATGTATGCAAGCGTGCTTGAGGCAGCGTGGTAGGAAGAGAAGGGTAGGGAGAGAAGTCTAGTAAGTTATGATCAGAGCTCGGGAGAGGAGTATTAGTGAAACCAGTGATAGAACAGAGACGCATGAATATGAGGTCAAGTGTATGACCATTAGAGTGAGTCGGAGCAGTGAACCACTGAGACAGGCCGTAGGAGGAAGTAAGTGACAGAAGTTTGGTAGCGACAGAATTGTTAGTGTCAACGTGAATGTTAAAGTCATCCATGATGATTGTAGGGATTTCAGAGGACAGGAACTGGAGGAGCCATGCTGAGAAGTGATCCAGGAAGAAAGAAGCAGGGCCAGGAGGGTGGTAGATTATTACGATCTGGAGATTAGAGGGAGAGTATAGACGAACTGCATGGACTGCAAAGGAAGGTAGAGAAAGAGAAGGAATGGGGGTGAGTGGCTTGAAGGTGCATCTATCAGAGAAAAGAATGGCCACACCACCACCACGTTTATTCCCACTTCTAGGAGTGTGACTAAAGTGGAATCCCCCATAAGAGAGGGCGGCAAGTGAGACCGTTTCAGAAGGAGTCAGCCATGTTTCTGTAACCCCAAAGAAGGTAAAGGTATTGGAAATGAAAAGGTCGTGGATGAAAGGAAGTTTACTGCAGACAGAGCGGGAATTCCAGAGAGCAGCAGAGAAAGGTGGGGAGGAGCGGGGAGAAGAGGAATATTAATAAGGTTCTGGCAGTTTCGGTGTGTGTGTGGCTGGCTGTTTGCAGTGCGATTAGAGTGTAAGAGTGAGGAGTGAGCAGGCAGAGAGGGTCCCGGCTTTGGTGAAATGTCACCTGCAGCAAGGAGAAGTAGGAGGCAGAGAGCCCAGAGGAGAGGGTGGGATTTAGATGTATGGGTAGAAGGAGCATGAAATGTATAGTGAATTTGTATGAATAGGAAAGTTTCATGACCTGTGGAGATGATAAAAGAGAGGGAGAAATGGACAGCGTGTTGCTGAGAGCAGGAGGATGCAGTGAGTGTACAGATCTGAGAATAGCAGGGGAAAGCAGGATAATCATGTAGAGAGTAGAGATAAAATTATTGCACTAACTGTGAATCAGATTGGTAAAGTCTTGTGTCTGTTCCTTCTGCTCTCTTCTGGTTCAATTCTGGTCTATTTTGGTTGTTCTCTTTGTACTTGGAAAACTGGTGTACTTAGAAATACCAGTGTATAAAACGACCAAGGTCTAAATCGACTTAGTGCCACATTTATATAGAAAGCCTGATAGCCTATGCTTAGCAGGCCTGACTATAGACTGACTGATCTGTACTTAATACAGATCTTCCAAAGATTGTAGAAGATTGAGCAGTCAAGTCATGACGATAATGTTTCATAAATGTATTTATACTTGACCAATTAGCAGCTTGGCAGATTTTATCTGCCGGAACTCTATTCATGGCCGCCCACAATATTGACACACTACGAATGGAGTGTGCAACAATCTGTTCAGGTGGCTTTAGGCCCACAGTTCTATAGGCAATTTTAATTGTTTTGCCTAGCCATGAGGCCACAGTTCTGGTTGAGGCTGGTTGGCCTTTCCTGTAACCTGATGGGATTACCCACAACCTTTCAGATTTACGAAAGTCTTTAGTGGCCTCCAGATAATTTTTTAATGAGTCTGCAATGTCCAGAGGATGCGTGGACTGGGAATCTTCCTGAAGGAAAACAGGTAAAGTCCAGTCCTGATTTAGATGATAAACTGTTGTAACTTTAGGGATAAATCTTTGAATTGGTCTGAGCACCACACTGTCTGGAAAGAATACGAGGTATGGTTCCTCATGACCCAACGCCTGTATTTTAGACACTCTTCGCACCGTTGCTATGGCTACAAGAAATACCGTTCTCAGGGTTAAATTTCATAATGAACATTTTTCTAGTGGGAAGAATGGCTCCTTTGTTAAGGCTTGTAGCACTAGTGGCAGGTCCATTTAGGAAATACATTTTTCTTAGGAGGTTTTAGTTTTAATACACCTCTTACAAACTGCTTGAATAATGGATGATTTGCCCAGGAGGTACCTGTGCTGTGATTGCTGAGATGTGGCCTTTAATAGTGTGGAAACCCAGGCCCTTCACTAATCCCTTCTGAAGGAAAGATAACATTTGATGAGGTTGTGGAGTCAACGGATCAAATCCCTCTATTTGTGCAAACTCCACAAACTTGTCCCAAACTCTTTAATATGTTGCGTTTGCCGTAGCTTTCCTTGCTCAAAGCATAGTCTCTATTACTGAAAGAGAGCATCTAAGTGATTCTAACCTCTTCCTCTCAATACCCAAGCCATGATATTTAATCTCTGGGGGTCTGGATGATGGCTTACACCCTGATGTAGAAGGTACGTCCTGATAGGGAGAGGTAGAGGAGATCGTAATTTCAAGTCCTACAGGAGGGGGAACCAGGGTCGACTAGGCCAGCAAGGAATGATCGTAATTAAAGTTACTTTCTCCTTCAGAAGTCTCATGAGTAATTGGGGAATCATCGGGATCGGCGGAAAGGCATAACCAATGTTGAACTGCCATGGAGCTGTGATCGCGTCTATTGCTATGGCTTGCCTGCATGGGTATCTGGTCATAAAGTCCCTGCATTTCATGTTGGTTTTCAAAGCCATTAAAGTGAACCTAAAGTCAGGAAGAAAAAATGAGTTTAACTCACCTGGGGCTTCCCTCAGCCCCCTGAAGCTGATCGGTGCCCATGCTGACTCCATCAGATGTCCCTGGACCGGCCGGCGGCGACTTCCGGTTTCGCCGTCACCGGCCGACAGGCTGGGAACGCGAGTGATTCTTCGCGTTCCCAGCCAGAATAGCGCCCCCTTTGCTGCTATTGCGGCCTCCCTATGCTGCAATAGCAGCATAGGGGGCGATATTCTGGCTGGGAACGTGAAGAATCACTCGTGTTCCCAGCCTGTCGGCCGGTGACGGCGAAACCGGAAGTCGCCGCCGGCCGGTCCAGGGACATCTGATGGAGTCAGCGTGGGCACCGATCAGCTTCAATGGGCTGAGGGAAGCCCCAGGTGAGTTAAACTCATTTTTTCTTCCTGACTTTAGGTTCACTTTAAGTCTATCTGAGGGTAACCCAGCTGGTTGCAAACCCAAAGAAAGACCTCTTCGCATCGACTCCACTCGAAGTTGTCTATCTTGTGTCTACTTAGATAATCTGCCTTCACATTCTGTGATCCCGGAATATAGACTGCTTTGATGTCCCATAAATTTTGTTACGCAAATTGAAAAATCCCTTCCATTTCTTCTAGTAACTGCCGACTCCTCGTTCCCCCCTGTCATCTTATATAGGATACCGCATTACGGTAGTCCATTCTGACAACTACTGCCTTCCCTTGGATCAAAGTTTGAAAACTCATCAGCGCTTGGTATGCTGCTCTCAACTCTAGGATGTTTGCTGGCATTTGGGGTTGTGGGGTAAGCCATATCCCCAGGCTGTGTGTTCTTGACAGTATGCCCCCAGCCCTTCATGCTGGCATCAGACGTAATGATGGTCTGTTGGCCTGGCTGGATGAGATGACCCCTTGTCAAATTGGTATGTATTGACCACTATTGTAGGCTGTCCCTCATGATAGGTGTTATCCAGATCATCTGAGTCATATTATTCTTCTTCCACTGTCTGAGGAATCCAAACTGGAATGGTCGGATGTGCCTGCCACTGCGCCCACCTGATCATAGGTATGGTCAAAGTGAGGTATCCAATTAGACACAGACTGCGTTTGCAGTCTCTGGGGGGTGGGGGGGGGCTCAGCGCATCTCTGATCGGAGGCCATTCGGAGGTGGCCTGGTGATGCGCTGATCCCACTTTTTGCGCAATTTTCAATTTTACTTGGTAGCGCTCCCAGGCTATGCATATGCATAGGTAGGATTTAGTTAGTGTTAGGTCCCCTCCCATGGAGGATTGACTTCTTCGCAGTGGGAGGGACGAGTACTTAACAAGTTGCATGCAAGCTGTTACAGGAAACCAACATCCTCCAGTGGTAGACAGGTCATGTATATGCTCAGTGTGTATTTTATCCCATAAGTGGGACTTGCACTCTTTTGCAGGTATGCACTCATCTGTTTTTAAGTAGCGCTGTTCATTTCCTTGCTATGTACTAATGTAATTCATTTTCGGTCAGCCGCTCCCACTTAACAGCTTTGCTTTTGGTGTATATTCAGAGCCTCTGTTTGGGTTCAAGGTGCGTTTGCAGTCTCTGGGGGGGGGGGGGGGGGGGGCTCAGCGCATCTCTGATCGGAGGCCATTCGGAGGTGGCCTGGTGATGCGCTGATCCCACTTTTTGCTCAATTGTCTTGCTGAAATTGACTTTGCTAATTGTACTTGCCGGATCTTTGTAATCTAAACAGCTATCTTCTCTTCCGGAAGTGTGAGTATATTATCTTGAGTCTTGAATAATGCACCCAGAAATATAATTTCCTGTGTCGGTTCCATATGACTCTTGATGAAATTGATCTGCCAACCGAACTTTTGAAGAGTCTCCAGTAGAATCTGTCTGTGTAGGAGTAGAGTTTCTAGATCTTGTGATAGAAGAAGGTCGTCTAGATATTGAAAAAGTCGAAGATCCTTCAGTCTCAACAGAGCTACTACTGCTAAAAGAATCTTTGAAAAAGTCCAAGGAGAAGTACAAATCCCAAATGGGAGACATGTGAACTGTGTAATGATCTGGGGGCGATTTCCAGTCAGCGCACACCATGTGCGCTGAAGCAGAAGGAAATCGCCACAATCACAGAAGCAGAGCACCCAGTATATATTTGTAGAGGAGAGTTCCAACCAGCAGGTGGAGCTGTGGAGTACAGAGGAACAAGTCCTCTGTACAGCCACAGATGCCAGATTGAAATTGCACGATTTAAGCAACACTGGGAAATACAAACAAAGTAGCAACTCAGAAGAAAGCAAGAACAGAGACTGACTATATGAATGTCTACCAATCTAGTCGCCACCCAGCAACGGTAGACATATCACATCAGAACAGACCAGAGTAAGAAAGTTAATCGCAAGAGAGGCGATTGCTATCAGCAACACAAGACTGAGCAAAGACAGAGCATGAATTGAGTAAGGAAGACACAGCAAATAACTACAATCTGAACGCCAAGGAAAATAACAAATGAATTGGCTAAACGTGGTCACCACACGTTATGCGCAACAGTGACAAGCGCTTTAATAGTACGGTCACCGCACGTTAAGCGCAACAGTGACGTACCAACCCTGACTAATAAATAAACACGGAGAACAAAGACAAACAGATAGCAGGAACGCTTGCTAATTGGTTGTCTCACACCAGACAACAGCAAGCGTTCATTCCAGACAAGACAGACTGAAGGAGTCACCAGTAGCAACCGCAGCTAAGGTTATACTCCATGATTCAGACAAGGGAGATCCACCGCCTCTAACGCTAGGGCGAATGCGATCTAGGAACAGGACAGAACGATTTACTCTCTGCCACCGCAGGAGATAGTACAATCGCAAGAATAGGACAAGACAAAACAAGACTTAGGCAGTACAAATATACAACCTGACTGCACTAGGAGGAGTGCAAAATGCACTCCCCAAGAATTAACTACACTAGAACATTCGCAATAAGGTACAAAGAGGCTGAGGCTCTAAAGTCAGTCTTCACCAAACAAAACCTATGACGAGCAAGGAATTCTGGGAGGAAGTGACATTTATACTGGAAACCTTCAAAGGAAGCAGACAAGCAGATTGCAAGATAAGTAGATGCAAATCAGTCAGCCTTGCAAGCTGACAAAAAGGCCTCTTTTCCCTGGACTGAACTATGCAACCTGCATAGGAAACAAAACAGTCCAGGGAATCAAGGCCAGCAGAGGGGATTCTGACAAACTGGTAGTCGACTGGACCTATTGCGAACCAGAGGTATTTTTGGTAATTTTCGTGGATGGGGACGTGCAAATATGTGTCCTCCAAATCCACAGATAGCATCCAGTCTGATACCATCACAGATCTTGTTATTGGTTTGTAGCGTCTCCATCTGGAACTTCCCGAGACAAATTTGTTTGTTCAACCTTCTGAGGTCAAGGACTGGTCGCCAATCCCCTGTATTTTTGAGAACAAAAAATAATGGGGAATAAAACCCCTTTCCTTTTGATGATTCTAGGATTTGAATTATCACTCTCTTTAGTAGTAGGGTCTCTATATATTGTGTTATGCCTAGTACACACCATACAATTTTCTGTTAGATTCTGTTAGATTTTCTGCATTAGATTATTTTCTGTAGAGACTGGTCATTATTTCTGGTGCATTGTCTTCCGGTTAGCTCCTGCTGAGTAGAACAATGCCTAATTGCTAGGCAGATAGATGGTTAGATAGATAATTTCCAACATGTTGGAAATTATCTATCTGGCAGGTAAATCTTACAGAAAATATAACAGAAAAGTGTATGGTGCGTACCTAGCATTAGAATAAGCTTCTTGTCTGTCGCAGAAGGAACTTTCGTTGGCGTAAAATAATTCCCTGGATGACCATTCAGGAATTTCCAGCGATGTCCCTGTGTTACAGTTCTTCAAAATAGAAAAAGCCGGCACCATCTAGATCATCTTTTGCTCTTTTATTCGTCAAAGCATTTCCAGTAAATAATGCGACGTTTCAAGGCTGCACGCCTCTTTATCAAGCTTTAGCTGGAGGTTACAATCATAAGAAACATACACTGGCATTTATAACAAACATGGTTGACAACAGCCAATCAATTCAAATTACTAGCCACCAATCAAAATGATCCCGCTATATCGGACCTGATGGGGAACTTACATGTGGCTGCTATGATAGGACACACAGGTTGGATCCTCCCATCTCTTCAGCCCCTCCTGGTCGCACGCTCCATGACCTCCCTGGTCCGCCCATCATCACTCCCACTCCACCCGTCCGCTCACGGCGGACCTGATGGAGAACATGAGTGACGTCGCACCAGGGGCGGCGCCGAAGCGCTAGGCGGATACTTGGGAGACGCAAGCGGTAAGTAGCCGCTGACGTCACCCATAGATGTTGAGGAGGCCCGGAGTGCCGACCAATCAGAGCTGTCTATACCAATGTGGCATATCTATTGCGTCCAGTAATCCGCATATGCGCATCCACTCTGATGCAACTGTAGCATCTATCACGTCTAATCATCCGCATATACGGCACATCTATCACATCTGATGATCCACATACACGCCTCCACTCGGATGCGTAATTTAACACATAGTTAATTAATAGAACAAACACACTTACGCTAGCTGCACTTAGTATTAAACTGGGGACCAGAGCTATTATAGCAAACAAACCAGGGAGGGAAGGGAAAAGGATCATCAGATGTGATAGATGTGCCGTATATGCGGATGATTAGACGTGATAGATGCTACAGTTGCATCAGAGTGGATGCGCATATGCGGATTACTGGACGCAATAGATATGCCACATTGGTATAGACAGCTCTGATTGGTCGGCACTCCGGGCCTCCTCAACATCTATGGGTGACGTCAGCGGCTACTTACCGCTTGCGTCTCCCAAGTATCCGCCTAGACGCGCCGGGACGGCGCTTCGGCGCCGCCCCTGGTGCGACGTCACTCATGTTCTCCATCAGGTCCGCCGTGAGCGGACGGGTGGAGTGGGAGTGATGATGGGCGGACCAGGGAGGTCATGGAGCGTGCGACCAGGAGGGGCTGAAGAGATGGGAGGATCCAACCTGTGTGTCCTATCATAGCAGCCACATGTAAGTTCCCCATCAGGTCCGATATAGCGGGATCATTTTGATTGGTGGCTAGTAATTTGAATTGATTGGCTGTTGTCAACCATGTTTGTTATAAATGCCAGTGTATGTTTCTTATGATTGTAACCTCCAGCTAAAGCTTGATAAAGAGGCGTGCAGCCTTGAAACGTCGCATTATTTACTGGAAATGCTTTGACGAATAAAAGAGCAAAAGATGATCTAGATGGTGCCGGCTTTTTCTATTTTGATTTGCTGAATGATCCGGAGTGCTGCGGGATCGCTAGCCGGGCACGTCACATTGAAGATTACCATCTGGGAGGGTGCAGTCACTTCATCACTTGTGTTACAGTTCTTAAAACCCAAGGATTTAGGATGTTGTCCGCCCAAACTTGTCTGAACTCCTTCAATCTTCCTCCCACCGAACAAGTTTGGGCGGAGAATGAGATGCCATCAAAAAGACTTCTGAGTCTGATTGGTGGATGCTGTACGTTGTTTGGTCGACCTTTGAAGAGTGGCTTGGGAACTGTGCCAATTCCTGCGATATTCTCACCCTGGCTTATAGGAACGGTTTCTCCTGTATCTTGATTGCTGGAATCTCGTTTGTTGGAAAGTTGGTTTTACTATTTTTCTGATCTTGTGGGATTAGCCCAGATTTACCCCCTGTGACCATTCATTGGGTAGAGTGGGCGGGGCATCTACCCATATGTGTGTGATGACATAGGCATTGGGAAAGTACATTAGCCCCAGGCGACCAAATATCCTGATTCCCTTTAACTGTGCTCCAGTATAGAGGTCTATGTGCTGCTAAAGCTATAAAACACTTTTGTTGCTTAAAGGGATCCTAAAGGCAAGGAAAAAAATGAGTTTCACTTACCTGGGCCTTCTACCAGCCCCCAGCAGCCGTCCTGTGCCCTCACCGGTCCTCAACAATCCTCCGTTCCCCTGCCGTTAATCCATGCGTATCCTTGCTCGCGTTGCTGTCCACAATAGCATCCTGCGTGTGGACGGGAATGCGAAGAAGGATACGCATGGACAGAGCTGCACAGGTGCAGTGACACGTCGAATCCGAGTCGGCAAAAACGAAACTAACCCGCGGCGGGGGAACAGAAGATCGTTGAGGGCACAGGAGGGCTGCAGGGAGCTGGTAGAAGCCCCAGGTAAGTCAGAGTACAATAGTACAATAGCTCTCACAAAGAACCCAGTTTTATCATCACAGTGCAAACATTGACATTAAACTCCATTTATCTGTTCTAAAGCCCCATACACACACTCAACAGCAGTCTTTTATGCTTTCGCAACTTTTGTTGTGAAACAAGTTGAAACACCTAAAAAAAGTATTTTGCTATTGTTCAAGCGGGATTGTCACCATAAAAATCTAATTTCAACAGCAACTGGTCTGAGTGTATTTTAAGCGATAAAAATGCTAGTCCTGCATTCAAAACTTTTTCTGCTGTTATGATTTGGAGTTATCACATACTTAAAGAGAATCTGTATTGTTAAAATCGCACAAAAGTAAACATACCAGTGCGTTAGGGGACATCTCCTATTACCCTCTGTCACAATTTCGCCGCTCCCCGCCGCATTAAAAGTAGTCAAAAACAGTTTTAAAAAGTTTGTTTATAAACAAACAAAATGGCCACCAAAACAGGAAGTAGATTGATGTACAATATGTCCACACATAGAAAATACATCCATACACAAGCAGGCTGTATACAGCTTCCCTTTTGAATCTCAAAAGATCATTTGTGTGTTTACCTTCTGTCCCCTTCTTCTCTCATGCACTGAAGTGACAGGCTTCCTGCAGACAGCTCTGCCTGTGCCTGTGTTTGTAATTCCTCAGTATGTGTCAGCCAGCTACTTTCACAGCCTAACAGAGGAGGATTTTTATCCAGCTCTCTTCTATCACTGATAAGATAGCAGAGAAGCTGCTGGCTTATGTAAATAAAACACACACTGAAGTGTGCATAGAGGAACAGACCAGCACGGAAGAGTTGGCAGCCTTCCAGACACAGGCCGACAAGTCTGACAGGGGAAAGATACATTGATTTATAACAGAGACCGTGATAGTACAAAGTGCTGCAGTGAGCCAGAACAGATTAGAGTAGGTTTAGAAACTTGTAGGATGGTAGAAAAAACGTTGTAATTTTTGTTACAGAGTCACTTTAACCACTTGCCGACCGCCTACTTCATATTGGCGGCGGCAAAGTGGCAGCCCCAGGACCACGTAACGCAGATTTGCGTCAGGTCCTGGGGCACTCTCTGGCCGGGGATCGCGCGCTGGGATGCGCGCGCATCCGACGGCAATAGGCTCCGCCCACCCGCGACGTCAACCCGCCGGCCAATCGGAAGCGCCGGCGGGTTGTTAACCCGACGATCGCCGGATAGGAAGCGTATAATACGCTTTGTAATGTTTACAAAGTGTATTATACAGGCTGCCTCCTGCCCTGGTGGTCCCAGTGTCCTAGGGACCACCAGGGCAGGCTGCAGCCACCCTAGTCTGCACCCAAACACACTGATCTGCCCCCCCCCCCCTGCCCCCTGATCGCCCACAGTACCCCTCAGACCCCCCCCTGCCCACCCCCCAGACCACCATTTGCACACAATCACCCCCCTAATCACCCATCAATCACTCCTTGTCACTATCTGTCAACGCTATTTTTTTTTTAGTCCCTAAACTGCCCCCTGCTCCCTCCTGATCACCCCCCCACCCCTCAGATTCTCCCCAGACCCCCCCAGACCCTCCCCCCCCCCCTGTGTACTGTATGCATCTATCACCCCTGATCACCTGTCAATCACCTGTCAATCACCTGTCAATCACCCGTCAATCACCCCCTGTCACTGCCACCCATCAATCAGCCCCTAACCTGCCCCTTGCGGGCAATCTGATCACCCACCCACACCAATAGATCGCCCGCAGATCCGACATCAGATCACCTCCCAAATCCATTGTTTACATCTATTCTCTCCTCTAAACACCCACTAATTACCCATAAATCACCCATCAATCACCCCCTATCACCACCTGTCACTTTTACCCATCAGATTAGACCCTTGCGGGCACCCAATCACCCGCCCACACGCTCAGATTGCCCTCAAACCCCCCCTTATCGATTCGCCAGTGCATTATTTACATCCGTTCTTCCCTGTAATAACCCACTGATCACCTGTCAATCACCCCCTGTCACTGCCACCCATCAATCACCCCCTGTCACTGCCACCCATCAATCAGCCCCTAACCTGCCCCTTGCGGGCAATCTGATCACCCACCCACACCAATAGATCGCCCGCAGATCCGACATCAGATCACCTCCCAAATCCATTGTTTACATCTATTCTCTCCTCTAAACACCCACTAATTACCCATCAATCACCCATCAATCACCCCCTATCACCACCTGTCACTGTTACCCATCAGATTAGACCCTTGCGGGCACCCAATCACCCGCCCACACGCTCAGATTGCCCTCAGACCCCCGCCTTATCAATTCGCCAGTGCAATATTTACATCTGTTATTCCCTGTAATAACCCACTGATCACCTGTCAACCACCCATCAATCACCCCCTGTCATTGCCACCCATCAATCACCCCCTGTCACTGCCACCCATCAATCAGCCCCTAACCTGCCCCTTGCGGGCAATCTGATCACCCACCCACACCAATAGATCGCCCGCAGATCCGACATCAGATCACCTCCCAAGTGCAGTGTTTACATCTCTTCTCTCCTCTAAACACCCACTAATTACCCATCAATCACCCCCTATCACCACCTGTCACTGTTACCCATCAGATTAGACCCTAATCTGCCCCTTGCGGGCACCCAATCACCCGCCCACACGCTCAGATTGCCCTCAGACCCCCGCCTTATCAATTCGCCAGTGCAATATTTATATCTGTTATTCCCTGTAATAACCCACTGATCACCTGTCAATCACCCATCAATCACCCCCTGTCACTGCCACCCATCAATCACCCCCTGTCACTGCCACCCATCAATCAGCCCCTAACCTGCCCCTTGCGGGCAATCTGATCACCCACCCACACCAATAGATCGCCCGCAGATCCGACATCAGATCACCTCCCAAGTGCAGTGTTTACATCTCTTCTCTCCTCTAAACACCCACTAATTACCCATCAATCACCCCCTATCACCACCTGTCACTGTTACCCATCAGATTAGACCCTAATCTGCCCCTTGCGGGCACCCAATCACCCGCCCACACCTCAGAACGCCCTCAGACCCCAGCCCTGATCACCTCGCTAGTGCATTGCTTGCATCTATTTCCCCCCTCTAATCACACCTTGAGACACCCATAAATCACCTCCTGTCACCCCCTAGCACACCTACCCATCAGATCAGGCCCTAATTTGCCCCGTGTGGGCTCCTGATCACTCGGCCAAACCCTCAGATCCCCCTCAGACCCCCTTCCGATCACCTCCCCAGTGCATTGATTGCATCTATTTTCCCCTCTAACCGCCCCCTGAGACACCCATCAATCACCTCCTGTCACCCCCCTAGCACTCCTATCCATCAGATCAGGCCCAATACATCCTGTCATCTAAGAGGCCACCCTGCTTATGACCGTTTCCACAAAATTTGCCCCCTCATAGACCACCTGTCATCCAAATTTGCAGATGCTTATACCCCTGAACAGTCATTTTGAGAAATTTGGTTTCCAGACTACTCACAGTTTTGGGCCCGTAAAATGCCAGGGCAGTATAGGAACCCCACAAGTGACCCCATTTTAGAAAGAAGACACCCCAAGGTATTCTGTTAGGTGTATGATGAGTTCATAGAAGATTTTATTTTTTGTCAAAAGTTAGCGGAAATTGGATTTTTATTGTTTTTTTCACAAAGTGTCATTTTTCACTAACTTGTGACAAAAAATAAAATCTTCTATGAACTCACCATACCCCTAACGGAATACCTTGGGGTGTCTTCTTTCTAAAATGGGGTCACTTGTGGGCTTCCTATACTGCCCTGGCATTTTAGGGGCCCTAAACCGTGGGGAGTAGTCTAGAAAACAAATGCCTCAAAATGACCTGTGAATAGGACGTTGGGCCCCTTAGCGCACCTAGGCTGCAAAAAAGTGTCACACATGTAGTATCGCCATACTCAGGAGAAGTAGTATAATGTGTTTTGTGGTGTGTTTTTACACATACCCATGCTGGGTGGGAGAAATCTCTCTGTAAATGGACAATTGTGTGTAAAAAAAAATAAAAAATGTGTCATTTACAGAGATATTTCTCCCACCCAGCATGGTTATATGTAAAAATACACCACAAAACACATTATACTACTTCTTCTAAATACGGCGATACCACATGTGTGACACTTTTTTGCAGCCTAACTGTGCTAAGGGGCCCAAAGTCCAATGAGTACCTTTAGGATTTCACAGGTCATTTTGAGACATTTGGGTTCAAGACTACTCCTCACGGTTTAGGGCCCCTAAAATGCCAGGGCAGTATTGGAACCCCACAAATGACCCCATTCTAGAAAGATGACACCCCAAGGTATTCTGTTAGGTGTATGATGAGTTCATAGAAGATTTTATTTTTTGTCAAAAGTTAGCGGAAATTGGATTTTTATAGTTTTTTTCACAAAGTGTCATTTTTCACTAACTTGTGACAAAAAATAAAATCTTCTATGAACTCACCATACCCCTAACGGAATACCTTGGGGTGTCTTCTTTCTAAAATGGGGTCACTTGTGGGGTTCCTATACTGCCCTGGCATTTTAGGGGCCCTAAACCGTGAGGAGTAGTCTAGAATCCAAATGCCTCAAAATGACCTGTGAATAGGACGTTAGGCCCCTTAGCGCACCTAGGTTGCAAAAAAGTGTCACACGTGGTATCGCCGTACTCAGAAGAAGTAGTATAATGTGTTTTGGGGTGTATTTTTATACATACCCATGCTGGGTGGGAGAAATCTCTCTGTAAATGGACAATTGTGTGTAAAAAAAATCAAATAATTGTCATTTACAGAGATATTTCTCCCACCTAGCATCTGTATGTGTAAAAATACACCCCAAAACACATTATACTACTTCTCCTGAGTATGGCGGTACCACATGTGTGGCACTTTTTTGCACCCTAAGTGCGCTAAGGGGCCCAAAGTCCAATGAGTACCTTTAGGATTTCACGGGTCATTTTGCGACATTTGGTTTCAAGACTACTCCTCACGGTTTAGGGCCCCTAAAATGCCAGGGCAGTATAGGAACCCCACAAATGACCCCATTTTAGAAAGAAGACACCCCAAGGTATTCCGTTAGGAGTATGGTGAGTTCATAGAAGATTTTATTTTTGTCACAAGTTAGCGGAAAGTGAAACTTTGTGAAAAAAAAAAAATTAAAATCAATTTCCGCTAACTTGTGACAAAAAAAAAATCTTCTAAGAACTCACCATACTCCTAATGGAATACCTTGGGGTGTCTTCTTTCTAAAATGGGGTAATTTGTGGGATTCCTATACTGTCCTGGCATTTTAGGGGCCCTAAACCGTGAGGAGCAGTCTTGAAACGAAATTTCTCAAAATGACCTGTGAAATCCTAAAGGTACTCATTGGACTTTGGGCCCCTTAGCGCAGTTAGGGTGCAAAAAAGTGCCACACATGTGGTATCGCCGTACTCAGGAGAAGTAGTATAATGTGTTTTGGGGTGTATTTTTCCACATACCCATGCTGAGTGGGAGAAATATCTCTATAAATTGACATCTGTGTGTAAAAAAAATAAAAAAATTGTCATTTACGGAGATATTTCTCCCACCCAGCATGGGTATGTGTAAAAATACACCCCAAAACACATTATACTACTTCTCCTGAGTACGGCAATACCACATGTGTGGCACTTTTTTGCAGCCTAACTGCGCTAAGGGGCCCAAAGTCCAATGAGCATCTTTAGGCTTTACAGGGGTGCTTACAATTAGGCACCCCCCAAAATGCCAGGACAGTGAACACACCCCACAAATGACCCCATTTTGGAAAGTAGACACTTCAAGGTATTCAGAGAGGAGCATAGTGAGTCCGTGGCAGATTTCATTTTTTTTTTTTGTCGCAAGTTAGAAGAAATGGAAACTTTTTTTTTTTTTTCCCTGTCACAAAGTGTCATTTTCCGCTAACTTGTGACAAAAAATAAAATGTTCAATGAACTCACCATGCCTCTCACTGAATACTTTGGGATGTCTTCTTTCCAAAATGGGGTCATTTGGGGGGTATTTGTACTATCCTGGAATTTTAGCCCCTCATGAAACCTGACAGGTGCGCAGAAAAGTCAGAGATGCTTGAAAATGGGAAAATTCACTTTTTGCACCATTGTTTGTAAACGCTATAACTTTTACCCAATCCAATAAATATACACTGAATGTTTTTTTTTTTATCAAAGACATGTAGCAGAATAACTTTCGCGCTCAAATGTATAGGAAATTTTACTTTATTTGAAACATGTCAGCACAGAAAGTTAAAAAAGTCATTTTTTTGACAAAATTCATGTCTTTTTTGATGAATATAATAAAAAGTAAAACTCGCAGCAGCAATCAAATAGCACCAAAAGAAAGCTGTATTAGTGACAAGAAAAGGAGGTAAAATTCATTTAGGTGGTAGGTTGTATGACTGAGCAATAAACCGTGAAAGCTGCAGTGGTCCGAATGGAAAAAAAGGCTCTGGTCCTTAAGGGGTTTTATGACTGCAGTCCTTAAGTGGTTAAGGAGCACTGGCCCTTTAGTAGTCAGTGCTAAACAGTTGCACGCTGGGGGTTCTTTTTATCTATAATATATTCCTCCTCTTCCATTTATTTTCCTGCCTAGCTGCCTAGCTGAAACATGATCCTCTGCTCACTTGTGTGTTTACAAGCAAGGTTGAGGTGACTCAGCGATTGGAGGAGAAAAGAAAAAAAAGTAAAGGGCAGAAATGACATCAAGATTTAGCCTAAACTGTGGGCAAAACACATGGTTCCCACCAGGAACAGAATTCTCTTTGCTTACTGTATAACATTCACTGAAATCAAAACATGGACAGTACAATACATGTTATGTAAGTAGATCAAGTATTTATCTACTTATATATGCGTTTTTTTTCCCCTGGCATAGTATAACTAATCCTACTGCTTTAAAAGACCTTATAAGACTGAGAAGTCAATCTAACCGTTGGATTGACTTATTATCAGTCTTATCAGCTCTTTGAGCAATAGCAAAAGACTTTTTTTATGCTGGGTACACTTGTTACGTTTTTTCATGCGATTTTGCGACCCGATCGTTTTTTCGGCACGATACCGCACTCGATTCCGCGCTCGATTCTCTTATCTTCATTCGTTTTTTAAATCTTTTTCCATTCACCACTATGAGAAATCGAGCGCGGAAACGATCGGGAGCAATATCGGACATGACGGATTTTATCTATCTGATCGCACGGAAAATCGTACCATGTGTTCCCAGCATTAGATGTTTCAACTTGTTTCACAACAAAAGTTGTAAAAGCATAAAAGACTGCTGTTGAGCGTGTGTATGGGGCTTAAGTGATGACAAGATAGATCTTGAGTATTGTCCTATGAACAAAATGGTAGCTATGACTAAACCAATAACAAAGTTTAAGCTAGATAGATTTGTAAATTATATTTTTAGAGTGTAAGCAGTTTATGATGCAACTGTACCAAATTACCATATTCCCTTTTAGCAGTATAAGCAAGTGGGTTTGTTAAGATATGTGATGATTCATATGCCCTTATACAGATCTAGAGTCACGTAACAATGTTGTATATTTGTTAACCAGGAAGTGTTTCTGAGAGAAACCAAAACATGGTGTCTGTGTCTGTGTGCCGTTTATCCTCCGTCAGACTCAGAGATCTCCTGAAACCACAAGATAAGAATAGAAAGCGGCATCAGGCCAGTTATCCCACCTCATAAATGAAAATGGCAACAGGCTACCACATTGATTGCATATCCGACTCCGACACCATAATGCACATTGATTGATGGTATTCGACACAGTAATCCACTGCATGATGGGCATTAACAGTACACTGCGCGCGTTTCCACCAGAAGTGAAGCATACTCGAATAGCAGTGGCAGCTCCAGCTTAAAGTTTTTAAGGGGGGCACAAAGGGGGCACGATGGCTGGCTGGTGGGGCCCATTTGGATGATAAAAATCAATGTTTGTATGGTGAGCTTTATATATTTTTTTTTGCCTAACTCAGGTGATAAAATTAAGGCTAACTAGGTCAGCAATGAGAGGAGCCAAATGATGATGCTAGAAAAGTTACCTACAGATGTACTTGGCTAGTTTGTTGGCATGCTTTAATTCTTACTTCCTGGCAAGCTGCTCCTGTGTGGACAGATCAGACAAATCATTCCAGAACCCAACCTGTGTCTCAAGACTCTACAAGCAAGGGGAGGGGGAAGTGGTAGGAGGGAGAGAAGACACTGTGCGTGCAATTCCTTATCTTAGTTGCTAAGCATTGCTGGGGGCAAAAACAAGCTCTAGTTTACTGTCTAATTTAAAAGAAAAACAGTAAGCTTTTCAGCTTGTAAGCCTTCTTCAGATTCTGTTCCTGTTAACTGACAATGTTAGAACATACAATCAGACGGCGGTAGAGAGATTTTTTTGCAAATATAAGTGTCATCCAGATACATTAATTACATGGGCTCTTGCAAGGATTGTGGGGTATTTATGGCAAATAGATAAGACCCTTGATTTGCTTAACCATTTCAGCCCGCGGGGATTTTTCCCCTTATGCATCGGAGCAATTTTCACCTCCCATTCATTCCCTAATAACTTTATCACTACTTATCAAAATGTATTGATCTATATCTTGTTTTTTCCGCCACTAATTGGGCTTTTTGTGGGTGGTACATTTTGCTAAGAGCCACTTTACTGTAAATGCATTTAACAGGATTAATAAGTAAAAAATGGAAAAAATTCATTATTTCTCAGTTTTCGGCCATTATAGCTTTAAAATAATCCATGCTACCATAATTAAAACCTATGTATTTTATTTGCCCGTATGTCTCAGTTATTATTCCATTTAAATTTTGTCCCTATCACAATGTATGGCGCCAATATTTTATTTGGAAATAAAGGTGCATTGTTTCCGTTTTGCGCCCATCACTATTTACAAGCTTATACATTTAAAAAATGTTTGTAGTATACCCCCTTCAAATGCATATTTAAAAAGTTCAAACCCTTAGGTAACTATTTGTCTTTTTTTTTTTTCTATTAACATTTTTATTTGGGGAATATTTTGGTGTGGGACATTAACAGTTCATTTTTAATGTTGCTATATGTGTAAATTGTAAAGTAAAAAATGTGTAGATGTAGTTTTACTATTTGGCCGCAAGATGGCCACCTTCATTTTTGTTTTCCCTCCATGTACTTCTCGCTAAGCGGAAGTACAAGGGGGATGCGGACATTTTTCCGGGCAGAAGAGCCGAAGCCTCATGGGTGAGCGCTTCGGTTTTTCTGCGGGGGACAGGGATCGGTGAT
The DNA here is from genome assembly GCF_040937935.1 of Hyperolius riggenbachi. Lineage (NCBI taxonomy): Eukaryota > Metazoa > Chordata > Amphibia > Anura > Hyperoliidae > Hyperolius > Hyperolius riggenbachi. Next base: position 70,874,314 of record NC_090657.1, read on the forward strand.
CGGGAACCATGTTCCCTTTCACTGATCCCAGGGCTACCGGGGGACACCGCGGGGACACGAGGGCGCGCCCACGATCGCGCGCAGGAGCGGGAGAGCGCAGTAGAGCAGCCGCCCGGACGTGAGCTTCACGTCTGGGCGGCTGAAATGGTTAAAGGACCGATGTCGCAAAAATCTTTAAATTTAACCACTTGCCGACCGCACACTCATACCGGCTCGCAGACTAAATGTAAACGTAGGAGACATATGTCTCCTTTGTTTACATTGTACGGCGCTGCTGCGCAGCAGCGCCGTAAGGCAGATCGGCGATCCCCGGCCAATCAGCGGCCGGGGATCGCCGCCATGTGACAGGGGACGTCCTGTCACTGGCTGCACAGGACGGATAGCCTCCTGTGCAGCCCAAATCACCGGGGGGGCCAGGTAGGAGAGGGAGGGGGGAATTTTGACGCGGAGGGGGGCTTTGAGGTGCCCCCCCCCCGCAAACCTCAGGCAGGCAGAAGCGATCAGACCCCCCCCTGCACATCATTCCCATAGGGGGGGGGGGGGGGGAAAGGGGTGCGATCTGGTCGCTCTGCCTGCACCCTGATCTGTGCTGGGGGCTGCAGAGCCCACCCAGCACAGATCACTAAAAACAGCGCTGGTCCTTAAGGAGGGGGTAAAGGGTGGGTCATCAAGTGGTTAAAATACATGTAAACACATACAAATAAGAGGCATGTTTCCTCCATAAATTACCTTTCTCCTATGCTGCTGCCACTTACAGTAGGTAGTAGAAATCTGACATTACCAACAGGTTTTGGGCCAGTCCAACTCTTCATGGGGGATTCTCAGCAAGGCCTTTATTCTTTATGAAGACACTCCTTGAAAAAGATTTATAAAAAGATGCTGGCCAGCTTCAGCGCTCACGACACATTTTTTTTGGCAGTTGGACGGAGCAACTGCCATTCACTAAATGCATTTGAAAACAAAGAAAACCCTGAGAATCCCCCATGAGGATATGGGCTAGTCGGCTCTGTCAGTTTTCTACTACTTACTGTAAGTGACAACAACATAGGAGAAAAGTAATTTATGGCTCATTTTACTCTGGAAGAAACGTACTTCTTATCAGTATATGTTTACATACAGTATATAAAATTTTACTATTTTCGCAACAGTTGTCCTTTAATGCCTACATAGACTCAGGCTGACATGGAGAGTTTTTTACAGACCCTATCCTGTTTACTGTATGCTGCTGGTGCCTGGAAACAATTAACTCTATGTTACTGAGCAGTGGGAGCAGTCCAGGAGGCAAAGTGATTCCGATGGGGGTCCAGAGCCCCAGTGTAGCGCCACTCCCCGGCCTTTAACAAACGTCATTGTTTTTAAACAATAATAAGGCGTACTGCATTAGAAGTGGGCAACCCCGTGAGCATGGTGGTATGGTAGATGGCCTACACTTTTGGCTCTAGGCCCCACATATGACACTCGCCCCAGGCCTCACGTACTCTAAGGCCACCTCTGCCCTCTAGGCCTCAAGCACCTGCCTAAGTTGCCTGGTGGATGATCCTACTCTGCTCTCCGCAGGCCAGTGGCGTAGCTAAGGAGCTGTGGGCCCTGATGCAAGTTTTACATTGGGGCCCCCCAAGCATTCTATACATAACAATTGATACGGTGCACCAAAACCTGCCAATGGCAACTACAGTGTCAGAGGAGCAAGAAGGGGATGGGGAACAGTTTGTGAATGATTACCACTATTCATAGTATCTATAGAAGTGATTATTATGAGCACAGGACCAATAGAGAGCTAATACTGTAGTTGAGGGAAGGCCCCTCTGGCCCAAGGGCCCCGATGTGGTCGCTACCTCTGCACCCCCTATTGCTACACGCCTGCCGCAGGCTTTTGCACCAAATAGTTAAAAAAAGGGAGGTAATTATAATTCTAGAAAACCATAAACTGAGTAAAATGACTTTATGCAGAAAAATAAAGGAAATCTCCTTTCGGCGGCTGTAGGAAATTGCGTTGCTCTTCGGACTGAGCTCAGTTATGACTCGCTCTGCAGATATACAGGCTATATCCATTTTATGACAAAGCTCAGAGGATGTGGCTGCTTGTTATTCTAGGTCACCCCAGCAAATAATCTTGAATAATGCGCTGAAGCTGCTGCGGATCATGCGGGTTATTCCGGCTCTGTGCGGAGAAACAGCGGGATGAAAGGAAGGAGCATTATCTCTGTGTACATGTCATTTTAATTATACGCTAACCGGAATACTGACTCACTAATCTCATATATTAGCCAGCACGTGGCAGAAGAGCATAGCCTGGGGCAGCCCAATCTACCGCAGGAGCTTAATCATATCTGGGCTGGAAAACCACAGCCAGAGAATGTTAAATAATCACTGCTAATAATCTTACCCAGTTGTATCTCTCAGAATCATTCATGCAAGTCTCTGTACTGAGCTGAGGACTATAGGAGCTGTATTCCAGCGCATACAGTGGTGTATTGGGGTCTCCCCAACATTGATGCTTCCTCTGCTTGTAGTGCATCTGCTGCTCCCCTGCCCCTTTCCATAGGACAGAATGTGTTGTGTGGCATGGAGCATTGTAACATGTCGGTACAGTGATCGCTCATTAAGAATGGTTTCACACTTGATTTTTGAGGCTTCATATGACTCTGCACCATGGTGAAGCGACAGGGTCATATGCATAGGCCCGCCCCCTAGCTAGTGACCTACTCCCTGCTGGGCAGGAAGTGCATCACTGGGATTCCCCTCAATGTGCGCATCGCACTGCGCCCCCGTCATGCACACTGCCTGCGTTGCCCATTGAATTGCATTACTGCATAATCCGGGTGTCAAGCCTGGAATCCACTAAGGGCTCATTCACACTAGAGGTGGTTTTTGGAATTTTTAAGTGCAGGCGATTTGTACAAAGTCGCCCTGAAAGCGCTTACACTATGCTTTCCAATGAGATAGTTCTCAATGGGGCGTTCCGTTTGCTTGCCGCTGACAAAAGCGCTGCATGGACCATTTTCAGGGCAATTTGCCCTGAATGGAGGGTATAGGGAAATTGCAAAGCACTTGAAAAAGCACTTTGCATAACGTTTTCCCCAGTGCTTTAACCACTTGAGGACCACAGTGGTAAACCCCCCTAAAAGGACCACAGTGGTAAACCCCCCTAAAAGACCAGGCTAATTTTTACTAAAATGGCCACTGTAGCTTTAAAGCAAGCTGCAGGGCCACACAACACCGCACACGAGTGATTCCCCCCCCCCCCCTTCCCCCCACCAACAGAGCTCTCTGTTGGTGGGGTCTGATCGCCCCCAAGTTGTTTTTCTTTTTTTAAATAAATATTTGTGTGATTTTAGAGATTTGGACAAACACTGACTTAACTATCTAAATGAATATTGTAAAGAAATAAGCAATTTTCTTCATTACATTTTTTTCACAGGCTAGCCCAACATATTGCTAAAGCAGCAACATCACACTATCTAGGCAATGGTTATACAAACACAGAACATTTATATAGCGCTTTTCTCCTGGCGGACTCAAAGCACCAGAGCTGCAGCCACTAGGACGCGCTCTATAGGCAGTAGCATGGTTAGGAAGACTTGCCCAAGGTCTCCTGCTGAATAGGTGCTGGCTTACTGAACAGGCAGAGCCGAGATTCGAACTCTGGTCTCCTGTGTCAGAGGCAGAGCCCTTAACCATTACACTATCCAGCCACTGCTGCTTCCTCTCCATTGATCTCATGAACTGTGGCGTAGCTGCGGTGCTTATGGGGCAGAAGGAAGCCCCAGGTAAGTATAAATTACCGGTTTAAAATGCATGTGACAGGCCCATTTCCACTACCCAGATGCGATCGCATTCATCCGAGGGTGGATTCCAGAAGTCCGGATGCAGCTGCCTCTGAATGCTTAGGGGAATTGGATGCGTGCTGCGGAAGTCTGTAGCATGCCTATATAATTTCCCCGGGTCCCATCTCATCACATCATGAATGAAAATTTGCATGTAATGAAACTACTCCATTGACATGCATTGGCTTCAGTTTTGATGCAATATGAATTCATGGCCAGTGAAAACAGGCCCTAAAATGGAACTAGAGAGGATCTCCAGACCAACAGAACATCTGCATTGTGGGAGTCACTGAAGAAACATAGCGGCACTCCTTCTGGGACTGCCCCATCCAAAGAGAGAAATAGGGGGTTGGAAGAGAAGGGTAATGTTAAAAAAAAGGAGAAGGAGGGGGGTAAGAGTAAACAAGGTGGAGAACAGCAGGCAGCAATGGACTTTAAGAGGGGACTCCCAACTGATAGAGATGGCCCGAACGGTTCGACCGCTAACTTATTCACGCAAACTTCGGTGGTTCGCGGTGAACCGCGAACTATATGCGAGTTTGACCCGCCCCCTATACTACATCATTAGGCTCAACTTTGCCCCTCTACATCACAGTCAGCAGACACAGGGCAGCCAATCAGGCTACACTCCCTCCTGGAGCCCCCCCCCCCCCCCCCTTATATAAGGCTGCTGCGTCGGCCATTATTTCACTCGGTGTGGCTGCAGTAATTAGAGAAAGGAAGAGGACCTGCTGTAGACATAGGGAAAGCTTAGTTAGGCTGTTGTTAGGCTTGTTAGCTTGCTCCTTGCTGATACTTATTGCTAAGAAGCACCCCAAAACAGCTCTTTTGAGAGCTAATGTTCTTTTGATGTGTTTTTTTTTTGTGTGGCCCACTGACACGTGCATATACAGCCCTGTCAGTCGCAGCTGGCCCTTGTTAATTGCTATACTGTGCAAGGCCCAGCACATTCAGTGACTACCTTTTCACTGCACCTGTGTGTGACAGCTGCATATTTGTAATACCAGTCACTGCATACCTGTTCATGTTTACTGCACCTGAGTAACTACACACAGCACGCAATGTTATATATACCAGTCACTGCATACCTGTTCATGTTTATTGCACCTGCGTGACAGCAGCATGCAGTGTTATATATACCAATCACTGCATACCTGTTCACGGTACCTGTGTGTGTGACAGCTGCACATTTGTAATACTAGTCACTGGCACTGCATACCTGTTCACGGTACCTGTGTGTGTGTGTCAGCTGCACATTTGTAATACTAGTCACTGCATACCTGTTCACGGTACCTGTGTGTGTATGACAGCTGCACATTTGTAATACTAGTCACTGCATACCTGTTCACGGTACCTCTGTGTGTGACAGCTGCACATTTGTAATACTAGTCACTGCATACCTGTTCATGGTACCTGTGTGACTGCACATTGTATTAGTCAAGTCAGTGCATACCTTTCACTTCAACCCCCCCAATATGGGCAAAACAGGAAGAGGCAGAGGCAGAGACAGAGGCAGACCACCCGGCAGGTCTGTTCGAGGTCGTGCTGTCGTGATTTCGTGCGGCCCTGGACCAAAGTACAGTGTTCAGAAGGCATGTGCCATCAACCCCCAAGATTGTCAGGATGTAGTTTAATATTTAACACAGAACACCTCATCTTCCTCAGCTTCCACATGGAACCGTGACATATCTTCCTCCTCCTGCTCTGATTCTGGCAACCCACTTAACAGTCAGTCGTACGCCACCACCAAAGTGCCATCATCCCAGGGCTCAGCGGTTTGGACATTTCTTTTTGTGTGTCTGCTTCAGATGAGAGCAATGCCATCTGTACTCTCTGCCACCAAAAATTGAGCCGTGGAAAGACCAAGACCCGCTTAGGGACAACTTCCTAACGAAGGCACATGATGACAAAGCACAAACTGCAATGGGATGGCCACCTAAGGAAAAGCAGCACACAAATGTTCTATCATTGAGCTACCACAGCCCGGCGACTATATGGGCTTGAAAACCGCTATGGCCTGCACTCTCGCCATGGTGCGCACCAGTCCAGCACTGCCATCACTACACAAACAGCTGTTTGCGGTGCGTTACACCGTGAGTTTGGTCTGTCAGTGTGAAGCAGTACACTAATTACACTACCTGATTGATGTATACACATGCAAGATGTTTTAAAGCACTTTATGCCTCCAATTTAGCATTGCAATGTGATTTCTACCCTTAAAACGCTGCTGTTCGTCAAATCCAGACTTTTCCCCAGGACTCCGCCATGCACCCTTCCAGGTGTTAGACCCCTTGAAACATCTTTTCCATCACTTTTGCGGCCAGCATTATTGTTTTCAAAGTTCGCCTCCCCATTGAAGTCTATTGCGGTTCGCAGGTTCGCAAACGTTTGCAGAAATTCACAAACCTAAAATCGGAGGTTCGAGCCATCTCTACCAATTGATTGTGCTTATCTTTGCTCAAGGTAAGAAAAATACTAACTGTTGGGGAATTCTGTACACGCACGCACGCACGCACGCACGCACGCACGCACGCACGCACGCACACACACACACACACACACACACACACACACACACACTATATATGCCATACTAGTACACTACCTGAAAACTGCAGTGGTGGCAGCGGTGGTGCTGTAAGAATGCCAATGTGACAGCGACAGGTATACTGAGCGGGTGGTGATGCGATGCATTGAGGAAAAACCGGAGGCAGAAGAGCGTAACAAACTGATCCATTTAAATGGAAAATGGATCCGTTTTTACAGGTTCAGTTTTTCATCCGGTACAAGGTGAACCCGGCCTTAGCCCCAGGCACAGTAAATGAAGGATGTAAATTAGGTGTGGATTAACTCTTCCCTACCCTAGAAATTTATTTTTTGTTACTTTGTCAGTTTTGGAGGAGGAAGTCATGCAAAGTCTCACAAATAATGGCAACATATAAAACAATAAAAATCCCCACAAAAGTTTTTAAAGAGAACCAGGTGTACTTCGTTGGTGGGGGGGGGGGAGGGTGTTGTTCGGGGAGCAGATGGGACACGGACTCATGTTCTCTGCCTCATGACATGCCTCTGTGTCCCCACACCGCCACTCTCTGCAATCCCCCCCCCCCCCACAATTAGCGACAATATTTGTCGCTAACTCGGGGGTATATGTGGGAGAGGGATACCCTGTTCAAAGCACCCGCTATGGGCGTTCCTGCAGGGTTTCCAGAGCTACCATTGGGCAGCTCTCTCTCCCTGGCTGCGCCCCCTGCTGCTCCCCCGCCTCCCTGCTTGCTGGATCAGGTAGCCTAGTTTTTTAACCAGTTTGGCCTATCTGGACGAACTTATTCGTCCAGATAGGCTCTGCTGCTGCTGCCGCGTGGTGCGCGCGATCGGGCGAGCTCCCGACGCCCGCTGCTAGATCAGTGAATGGGAATCTAAGTCCCCCGGAGAAATACTGACGCTTTCTATTCAGAGAACGTGGTTCAGTAAGCCAGCACTAATTCAGTAGGAGACCTTTGGCAAGTCTCCCTTACACTGCTACTGCCAATAGAGCGCGCCCTAGTGGCTGCTGCTCTGCTCTGGCGCTTTGAGTCCGCAAGGAGAAAAGCGCAATATAAATGTTATTTGTCTTGTCTTGTCTTGTCTTATTTCTGCCCCCAGGAAACTTCACCTTCTTCTTTTTAGTTCCTGGATGCGAGATCGTTCGCATCCAGGACTTTTTTGACTGTGACCATCTTGTGGCCAAATAGTAAACTGCACCCACATACATTTTTTATTAAACAATTATTGTATTTTTTGGACTATAAGACTCACATTTTCTCCCCAAAAGTGGGGGGGGGGGAGAGTCACTGTGTCTTATAGTCCAAATGCACAGAGTTCCTGACTTGTGAATGCCTGCCAATACGAACCTCTAACCTGCCGCAATGCTGGGGACTCCCTGTACTGTGCCCATGCAGAGGAGTACACAGGGGGACAAACAGAGGACACAGGGGACACACAAAACGGCATAGAGGAGGACACAAGGAAAGGGGCAAAGAGGAGGACACAAGAAGCACAGAGGTGGACAAATAGGGGACACAGGAGGACACAAGGGGGACACGGAGACACAAGAGGTACAAGGGGGAATGAGGTACAAAGGGGGCATAATCCACAAGATGCCCCAACGCCATAGATGCACCACGTTTAGTATATATTTTTTCCCTGATTGTTCGTCTTATGGTCAGGAGCATCTTATAGTCCGAAAAATACGGTATATTATTTTACATGTAAAATTAGCTGTTTCCCTCCCACACCAAAAGTTACCCAAATACATTTTTTATAAAAAAAAAAAAAATACAATAAAAAACAAACAAAAACAACATAAATAGTTACCCAAGGGTCTGAACTTTTTAAATATGCACGTCAAGAGAGTATGTTATTATATTATTTTAAATTATAAGCTTATAAATAGTGATGGAGGCAAATTGAAAAAATGCACCTTTACGTCTAAATAAAATATCGGCGCCATAAATTGTGATAGGAACATCATTTAAACAGTGTAATAACCGGGACAGATGGGCAAATAAAATACATGAGTTTTAATTATGGTAGCGTATATTAATTTCAAACTATAAGGGCCAAAAACTGAGAAATAATGCATTTTTTTCATTTCTTTCTTAATCTTTCTGTTAAAATGGATTTAGAAAAAAATAATTCTTAGCAAAATGTGCTACCCAAATAAAGCCTAATTAGTGGCGGAAAAAACAAGATACAGATCAATTAATTGTGATAAGTAGCAATAACGTTATTGGCGAATGAATGGGAGGTGAAAATTGCTCGGTTGCGTGAGGTTTTCGACACTGTGGTGCTGAACCGGTAATTTTATTTTATGAGCCCATCTCGGGCTCTCTTTAAATCCCTGACCACAATATCCAAAATTAAAATTAAAATTTGTATGATTGGACCTTAAATAGCAGCAGATGTAAATAAAAATAGTGACCAGATTTGTGGTAGAATGTCCTTCCTATTCATTACTTTGCACCTAATTATGGGAGGCAAGACACAGAACTGAGAGACGTGGCCCTCTGCACTCTAAGCCTGCATTCTGAAAACACCTGCATATTATCTCAACAGTGTAGCGCCTATGATTTGTCAAGTGAAGAACTAATCATTTTTATGTCCACCTCTGGTTTACGCTAGGACAGACTGGATAGATTTCAGCAAACCTTGTACAAAGTAGACATTAGAGAGTGATTCTTCCTGACGTGTAACTTTCACTTATGGATTTTCCCCGTCTCTGTGCATAGTGCTGACTTGAACTTCACCAGTAAAATGGTGAGGGGTAGCATTAACCAGACTTCTACTTCTAGTCTTTCTCCAAGCCCCAGGCACCTGCATGCAGGCAATAAGAGAGAGAAGACATCTACTATGGGGAAAAAAAGGAAATCATGCAGCTTCCTTGAGATAAAGACAGTGTCACATTTAATTGAAATTGCAGTTTAGGTTTGTTTTAAGGGACCACTATTGCGAAAAACTGTAGCATTTAAAATACATGCAAACATACACAAATAAGAAGCATGTTTCTTCCAGAGTAAAATGAACCATAAATAACTTTTCTCCAATGTTGCTGTCACTTACAGTAAGTAGTAGAAATCTGACTGAACCAACAGGTTTAGTCCATCTCTTCATGGGGGATTCTCAGCAAGGCTTTTATTCTTTATAAAGACACTCCCTGAAAAGGATTTGTACGAAGATGCTGGCTAGCCTCCGTGCTTGCTGTACACTTTTTTGGCAGTTGGACAGAGAAACTGGCATTCACTAAGTACTTTTGAAAAAAAAACTGAGAATCCCCCATGAAGAGATGGACTAGTCCAAAACCTGTCGGTTCTGTCAGATTTCTACTGCCTACTGTAAGTGACAGCAACATAGAAAAGTAATTCATGGCATTTTACTCTGGAAGAAACATACTTCTTATTTGTGTTTACATGCACTTCAAATTTTACAATTTTCTCGATAGTAGTCCTTTAAAGCACTGGCGTAACAATAGGGGATGCGATACCTGCCGTCGCGGGGGGGGGGGGCCCGGGGCCCCCCTAGGGCCCGCTCAGGGGCTTTTGGGGGCAGGAGGGGTCCCAGCATAAGAGGAGAGTGTGGCAGATCGGTGGGGAGGGGGGACATTCCCCCCACCCCCTCCCTCACCTCGGGCTCTTCTCTCAGCGCTCCCCCTCCTGCAATCATTGGTGGCAGCGGGCAGCAGCGGCGGTGGCGGCAGCCTGAATACATTACCTCCTTCTCGCTGGACGTCTTCCGTTCTCTAAGTGCAACTTCCTGTTTACACAGGAAGTTGCATGAAGCACTTAGAGAACGAAAGACTTCCAGCGAGAAGGAGGTAATGTATTCAGGCTGCCGCCACCACCGCTGCTGCCTGCTGCCACCAATGATTGCAGGAGGGGGAGCACTGAGAGGAGAGCCCAAGGTGAGGGAGGGGGGGGGATGTCCCCCCTCCCGACCGATCTGCCACACTCTCCTCTTATGCTGGGACCCCTCCTGCCCCCCAAAAGTCCCTGAGCAGGCCCTAGGGGGGATGGGGGTGGCCCGGATTTTTTTTTTTTGCAGGGGGGCCCGGGGATTTCTAGGTACACCCCTGCTTTAAAGAGATTAATTGGATCAGATGGGAAAGTGACCAATGAGAGGTGCCAAGAAAAATATAAAGCTGGCATCTGTTCCCGTAAGCAAACATAAGATAGGTGTCCCCTGAGCACATAATGGAGAGACAGACAGAAGTCAGGTGTACTGATGGTCATGTCTAGGAGAACTCATGGAGAAGCATGTGATCAGTTTGGTCGGGTGATAGATATGTACCGTAATGCTTGGAATACATCATACAATTTTCTGTTAGATTCTTCTGTTAGATTTTTCTGTTAGATTTTCTGTTAGAATGCATAATTAGATTATTTTCTGTAGAAACTGGTCATTATCTCTGGTGCATTGTCTTCTGGTCATCTCCTGCTGAGTAGAACAATGCCTAATTGCTCGGCAGATAGATGGTAAGATAGATAAATTTTCAACATGTTGAACTTATGCTGGGCATACACGGTACGTTTTATACTGTGTAATCGAGCCGCTGGCTCGATTCCGGCGCATCCACGCTCGTCCCCGCGGGCGCCTGGATCGATTCCCGCTCATCCCCGCGGGCGGCTTCTTATCTTCCGCTCGTTTATTCTTTTGTCCTGCCCGCCGGGGTATCGGACATGTCGGAAATTATCAATCGAGCCATCAGCGGCTCGATTACACGGTACAAAACGTACCGTGTATGCCCAGTATTAGAGAATCTAACAGAAAATCGTATGGTGTAATCCCAGCATAAGTCTCTGATTTGCTAATCATAATCATGTGCTAAAGCAGCGTGTGATCACAGCAAATCAAAGCTTTGCTAATCAATAACTGATCAAACAAATCACATGCTACTCCATATTAATGAATATCATGGGGGGCAGATAAATGACATCAAATTCTGGGGTCTACAGTGTTGGAAATTAGGCCTAAGGGGTGGCAACCTTGACAAAGAACTACACAAAACTGAGTCCAAGTGGATATACTGTTTGGGTTCTTTGTCTCCCGTTGGCCTCAATGAGGGGTTCACGTTCACCCGTTTTATATAATATGGCCATCTGAGAGTAAGGTCTCCTTGAGTGTATGTGGGCTACCTATGTTCATAGGGGTTCAGTAAAGAATATGTTGGTTTGGGCCTGAGTGTCCTGTCATTTCATACTTGGTTGATTGATGAGTATAAGATGGCTATTACCACCTACGCTTCGATTACGTTTGATGCGTTACTTCAGTTATATATGTGAGATCGCTGTATTTCTATACCGCTTTAGGTGTATTCTCTGGGAGATTTGAAAGCACTGTGGGATGCGATGATATGCATTTGTATATTTTTGTACGCGGATTGACATGTACAAGGGATGTCTGCACTTTGTTTACATACTGACGATACCTACGCCTCCTTGGATGACATCTATGCGACTGATTGGTCGCATGGCGTTGAGAACGCCCTGTATGTTTTTTCACTATACTGAGAGTGAGGGTGATCGTACTCGGTAGTTAGTGGAGACGCGCTCTGGATGCAAACCCCGCCCCCGGAGATGACGTCGAGGGTTTGCTGCTATGGTTGCGGCGAGCGAGGGAAATGCTTATCACTAATTCGCTACGTCCAATGTGTAGGGGCGTGCCTCCCATGCAACGTACGGGCACCTTATTGGTTTGCCCGTTTAACCCTGTATCCACGCTACATTCCGCCTCTCGTAGTGGCGGAGATTGTGCTATTGGGACACAGTGACTAAAGCGGAGGTGACTTTGATGTCCTGGATAGCTAAATAGGACATGCCGCTGTTATAATATTAAAGGGACACTTAAGTCTCTGGAAAAAAAATGAGTTTTACTCACCTGGGGCTTCCAGCAGCCCCCTGCAGCTGTATTGTGCCCACGCAGACTCCATCAGATGCTCCTGGCCCCGCCGGCAGCCACTTCTGGTTTCGGCGATAGGAGCCGACAGGCCGGGAACGTGAGTGATTCTTCGTGTTCCCAGCCACAATAGCCCCCTCTATGATGCTATATGCTATAGCAGCATAGAGGGCGCTATTGTGGCCGGCAAGACGAAGAATCACTCGCGTTCCCGGCCTGTCGGCTCCTGTCGCCAAAACCGGAAGTGGCCGCCGGCGAGGCCAGGAGCATCTGATGGAGTCTACATGGGCACAATACAGCTGCAGGGGGCTGCTGGAAGCTGCTGGAAGCCCCAGGTGACAGAGTCTGCATGCATCCTCCTAAACCCTACAGTACATCATCTCTCTTTCATTCACTGGCCAGCCCCTACTGACGATTTGATCAAAGAGCTGCCAGGGGGATGACCTCATAAAATGCAGGATCAGAGAAACAGGTAATGAACAGTGCTCTCTGTATGTGTTATTAGTGCGCTCACTGTGCTGCTGATGCTCCTCGAGGTGGTGTACAGTTGTCTGCTGTTGCTGTGCACGTTATTAGCCTCCTCAATAGTCGTGATGCAGCCACAGCTTGTCATGCTGCTGGGAGGAAGTGTTGGTAATTTTACTACCTTATGAGATTTGTTTTGGAGTCCCTACATGTTTACATAGCTGATGAACTATCCTAAGTTTAAGAATGATATAAAATTTGCACTTCCTCTGTGGGGGACGTGTTGTCTACTGTTTAATGTGGGGGGGGGGGGGGGGAGAGATATTATCTGCGTTTAATGTTCAGGGGACATGTTATCTGTGTTTGATGTGTGTGTGGGGCATGTTATCTGCGTTTGACCTGTGGGGGTCATGTTAACTGCGTGTGATTGTGGGGGACATGTTATCTGCGTGTGATGTGTAGGGAACATGTTAACTGCGTGTGATTGTGGTGGACATGTTATCTGCATGTGATGTGGGAGGGACATGTTATCTGCATGTGATGTGGGAGGGACATGTTATCTGCGTTTGATCTGCGGGGGACATGGTACCTGCGTGTGATCTGCGGGGGACATGATACCTGCGTGTGATCTGCGGGGGACATGGTATCTGCGTTTGATGTGCGGGAGACATGGTACCTGCGTGTGATGTGCGGGGGACTTGGTAACTGCATTTCATCTGCGGGGGACATGGTATCTGCGTTTGATGTGCGGGGGACACGTTATTTGCATTTTATCAGGGGGAGTGGGGCGCCACAGGTTTTCTCGCCTGGAGTGACAAAATGGCTAGAGGCGCCCCTGCAGACTACAGAAAATATCAAACATATCAAACTCTGAAATCAAAAACAGCATGAAAAAGCTGTGAGAATTAGTTACATTTCCTCTGCTCTCTTCAGACACCTCAATCAGAAACAAAGGACACAGGAGCAGTAGCTGTTGGGAGCTCTCTTCTCTGTCACACACAGAGCTACACATAGAGTTAACTGATCAAGTGTGAGGGGAATTTCCCCTCTCCTCATGGCTCAGTCAGCGGTCAGTTTTGGCGTCAGTAAAGTTTGAATGTATTTTGATAACAGTAAACAAAGAAGTTGCTACTAAAATGTATACACCAGTACTTAGCAGCACTTCCCAAACAACTCCTGTGTCAATTGAAAAAAATATGTGAATCGATAGTATTCCTTTAAGGTATGAATCACTTGATTATGAGTCCATGTGTCATGGGGCATAAATGTATATATATCTTGCGTTCATGTACACTGGGGAGTATATATCATGTACACTGGGGAGTATATATCAGGCGTCCATGTACACTGGGGAGAGTATAATACTAGATATCCCCAGATGAAAGATCTATCTTTTACAAAGATTGTCTATATATTTTATATGTGCATATTTACTTTTGGTTTTGGATGTATGTGAAGTACATGGGGGGGAGCGTGACTGTGGACTACCTTTCAGCACACGCCCCAAAGATGGATCTATCCATTGATTTCTGGGGAGGTGTGGTTTACTAATTAGGATGTGGTACCCTCTTGTGAATCTCTATATATACCTGATGTTGAGCCATTATCAGGTTGGCTCTGACTTGGGCTATACCTACTCTGTCACATTGTTATGCACTTTTAGCACTGCACCCTTTTATTTTTTTTCCTGACGAAGCTTGTAGTAATGTTGTAATTAAGCGAAACATGTTGATTATGTGGGTGTGTTAGTGGGGTGGGAGGAATATATATTTTTTTCTGCTGTTAAATTTAGTCTATGTGGTTATAACCACGTTTTTCGAGACTGCTACCCCCTAGCATTCTTTGAGAGGTCGCAATCTATTACTGGGCAGATTAGTATGTTGGAGAATGTGGATCAGCTATCCCTGATTTACTTACCATTGTATGGTTACTGTGGGAAGGCTGGGCTGGGGGTGACCGCTACACCCGGACCCACATGTTTATTCATTGCATGTTTATCTAATGCAAAAATCTACTATTAACAGTACTCCAGACAGTCATATGTCCTTGTATTCCCCCCCACCGTATATGTTTAATGGTGATTGAGTTATAGCCCTTTTTTAATAAATTATTGACTAATAAAAGTTATATTTTAGGGTAATACGTTACCTGTACTATTCAAGGGGCCGATAGGGATCAGTGGATCCCAGTGTTTGTGCTATTATCAACCCCCATTTTTTTTCTCTTTTTCTGTGTTTGTTTTCTCCTAGACAAGACACAGAACATTTATATTGCACTTTTCTCCAGGCGGACTTAGAGCAACAGAGCTGCAGCTACTAGGGCAGGCTCAGTAGGCAGTTTTGCCCAAGGTCTCCTTACTGAATAGGTTCTGGGTTACTGAGCAGGACCATCATTAGTCAGGTGACAAACTCAGGTCAGGTGTCACCTTGACACCATTACACGTACGCTTGGGAAGCAGCAACAATTAAAGGGCTTTTACATGCAGCAGTGTGTGCCTTTCATTTCTCAATGTTATGCAGTAACCTTCAGCCATAGTAATAAAACTCACTGCTTCACAGGGATTTGTTTTGTGTTCTGAATCACAGGTCTGTCTTATCAGTCTCCTATGATGCTGCAGGAATATTACCATACATTGCACTGATCTGTATCTGTACTGCAAAGCCGCCTTGCTGCGCACACATGTGTAATCCGTGGAATTCACACAGATCTGTAATTCCATAATTATCTGCCTGGGTGGGGTAGACCTGCCTGCAGGGCCTTTCAGCTCTTAGGAGGTCTGAAAGAACTTCTGTGTTTGCACTTCACTTAAATCTTCCCATTCACCTAACCTGCAGTGAAACCAGGTTGCTGATTAATTGCAGTTGAAAATGTAATAGATGAAAATGAAAGCTACATAAGCTGTGGCCGGTCTATAAGCCAGATTTTACATATTACATTTTACTCAGTGGCGTAGCTAGAGATCATGGGGCCCCATAGCAAAACTTTCATGGGGCCCTCAGAAGTAGGCACTCTTAAGCAATGCCACCTGCCACTACCCTATAGACAAGAGTTAACTGGGCAGTTTACATTATCATTCAATCAACACTGCACATACTTCACAAGCACTGAGACAAAGTCAGAGGGCGGAGAAACACAAGAAGGTTAATGGTGAAAATTTTAACCTTTTGGGCACCGCGTAATGTAAATCTTATACCGCACTTGTCACGGAACAGCCGTGAGAAACGCAGGCTAATCGGTAGGATTCGCGCAGTCCATTTTCTGATCGCTTCCTGGTTAGATTTGCACAGTCATTGCAGTGAACAGAATGACATTCCTTCTTTTAAAAGACAGGTCTTTTTTCCTTTTACCAAATGGCAGGAAGCCCTCAGCAGGAACATGTCCCAGGCACCCAGCTGTGCTAAGGGTTTATCCATTAGATGAAGTCAGATAAGTAGCCTGACAGAACCAATTTAGAGGAGAGAGAGTGAGACTCCTCGGCCCCGATCTCAGCAGCGAAGCCAACACGTAGCCTGCTGTCCTAGCTTCAAAGAGCCCTTCACCTAGAACTGACCTGCTGTAATTCCTAGATGTCTATAATAATCCATAAACTGCTATATTTGTCATATTTCCTGTGTTACAAGGCTGGCAGGCCATCCAAACTCACAGAGCGTGCCGGGCTTTGCCTGGCGCTGGTACTGAGAAAGTTTCAGAACATTCTGAGGTAAGGGCTGTCAGTTCGAAAGTGCCCTGGTGATACCACAGAGTGATACCCCTCATGTTTGGTATCAGGGGGCTGGGTAAATCGGGACGGACCTGAAAATGTCAGTAAATCTGCCCTGACCTGTACGGTTCTGTGAGATAGAGCCCATATATGGTTAGATATGATTTTTGGTCCCCAGGACAAGGGGAGGACTCCTCTCATATTCTAAGGGGGTGTGTGGTTCCCGCCCTCACTCCCTCCTACTGTGTCAGGGGTATAAGAATGGCAGAGGACCTAAAATCAATGTCCTCCACTTTGAAACATCATCCTGATTACATCCTTGCCAGCTTGAGGACATGCTGGCATCTGGCTTGTTTGGACTCTGACACTGAGTCCTCCACTCTGAAACCAAGGACTTAGCATTTCTTTCCCAAAAAGGACATATATCCACGAAACTAAGTATTTTCTCCTTCCTATTATTTTCATACTGGCTACTAATGTTTCTATAATTGTTGACTTTGTACGATTTTCTGTATATATTAATTATTCATATTGCATATTTAATAAACAGCGCTACCGTCCTTTATTTGTCCAGCTACCCTATTATTCAGCCGCACAAACTGAACCCTGGTTTCTGAAGAGTCGCTACTATTGTTGTTAGCTAGTAAAATTGCCTGGTCCTTAAGGGGGGTTAGGCAGCCGGTCCCCAAAGGGTTAAGTACCACCTTGGCCCCTTATGCTCCAGGGCCCCATAGCAGCTGCTATGGCTATTGCTACGACCCTGGGCTTACCCTGGGCTTCCTCCAGCCCCTAGCAGCCGCTATGTCCCTCGCCACAGCTCCACCCTCAGCCACTGGCTCCTGATCCTCAATGGTGCAGAGGCCGACCTCGCCAGGTTGTCCTCTACTGCGCCTGCGCGAGCGCCGCTGTCAATCACTCGCACGTGTGGGTCATTTGGGTCACATAAACTACCCAAATGACCATGATCAAATGGTGATTTGGCCTGATAAAATGCACACAACTTGACACAAACCGGTTTTAAAGGCCATCTTCACCTGTCATCTGTTTGCTTGTAATTAGTGGGTGTGTATAAAAGGTCAATGAGTTTCTGAACTCCTGACAGACCCTTGCATTTTTTATCCAGTGCTGCACTGATGATTTTGAATTGTCATGTCATAGGGAAAGCGAAAGAAATGTCAAAGGATCTGTGGGAAAAGGTAGTGGTACTCTATAAAAAAGGGAAGAAATATAAGAAAATATCCACTCCACAGAATTGAGAATGCTAATTAGCAGTGTTCAAATACTTAAGAAGTGACAAATAATGCGTCTAGTGAAAAATGGCGCCGGCCAAAAAATGGCGCCCCCTTCTGCCCGATATATGTTTAAAACGATATTTATCGTTTTAAAGGTTAAAATAGTGCAGAACGAAATTTATCGTTTTAAAACTGTTTTTTTTTTTTTTTTTTTTTTTGGTCCTGCCTGAACGATATTTATCGTTTTAACCCCTGCTTTGCTGCCGTTTTGAAAATATCTGCCCGCCGGCTTTAATGTTTAATAGCAAAGCCCCCTTAAAAGCTAAAAACACCAAATTTGCAGGGAATGTTAAGAAGAAAATTGTGAACGAGAGGAAAATTTTTTTTTTCAAAAAGACCTTATAGTTTTTGAGAAAATCGATTTTGAATATTCTTCCTCTGACCGTGGGAAAATTAAACGCCCGCCGACTTTAGCGGTTAATAGCAAAGCCCCTTTAAATGCCAGAAACACCAAAATGTGTAGGGAATGTTAAGAAAAATAGTGGGAACACGAAGAAAAAAAAATTGTTCAAAAAGACCTTATAGTTTTTGAGAAAATCGACTTCAAAATCTTCAAAGGAAATGTAACTATTTAAATCGCGTACTGACATTCCCGTGGAAACTTTTTCCGCCGACTTTAGCAGTTAATAGCAAAGTCCCCTTAAATCCTAGCAACACCAAATTTGCAGGATATGTTAAAAAGATACTGGGAAACAATATTTAAAAAAAAAAATTGAAAAATTGTATTTATTTTTTTTTTAAATTAAAATTTTTGGGTTATGTTCAGAGTGTGGGAAAAGTTTTGAAAAAAATGACGTGGGGTCCCCCCTCCCGAGCCTCTGTAACCCCTTGTCTCCCATGCAGGCTGGGATAGCCAGAATGCGGAGCCCTGGCCGACTGGGGCTTCGCACCCTGAGCTATACCAGCCCGCATGGTCCATGGTATGGGGGGGCTTCGGGGGGGAGGGGCGGCCAAGCCTTCCCCTCCCCCCCGGAGCCATTGTCCAATCCATGGACAAGGGGCTCTTCCCCACCTCCGGTGCCCCAGGAGGAGGTGGGGGCGACGACTCCCTGGGGGGGGGGTTCATGGTGGCATCTGGGAGTCCCCTTTAAGAAGGGGAACCCAGATGCCTGCCCCCCTCCCAGGAGAAATGAGTATAGGGCTACTTTGTACCCCTTACCCATTTCCACAAAGGGTTAAATGAAATAAAAACACAACAACGAGAAAAGTCCTTTAATGTTCTAAATTAACCAGAAATACTTACCTGTACCTTTAAGAAAAAAAATCCCACGTCAATTAGGTCCCACGACAGTATCCTCCATCTTGCGACCTTCAGTTACATGTTGATTGAAGATCTCCGCCGCCCCGACGCCACACACACCGCCTCCGCCGCACTCACTGCTCTTAGCTATACTTAGTATAGCTAAGAGCAAAAAGCATCTTTAAATTTTAGCTCCAATGGTCCCCATTGGTTCCTTAACAGACCAATGGGGATCAGGAGGATCCCCATTGGTCGATAAGGAACCAATGGGGAGCCTTGGAGCCAAAATTTAAAGATGCTTTTTGTTCTCAGCTATACTTAGTATAGCTGAGAGTTGCGTCTATGCATCTATATAGACGCATTAGCGCTAGCTGCCGCTGCCCTCCCTGCCTCCCCCCACCTGTCACCCTCACCCATGCTGGCACCCATGGGTGCATTGGGTGCCGGTGAGGGTGACAGGTGGGGGGAGGCAGGGAGGGCAGCGGCAGCTAGCGCTAATGCGTCTATATAGATGCATAGACGCAACTCTCAGCTATACTAAGTATAGCTGAGAACAAAAAGCATCTTTAAATTTTGGCTCCAAGGCTCCCCATTGGTTCCTTATCGACCAATGGGGATCCTCCTGATCCCCATTGGTCTGTTAAGGAACCAATGGGGACCATTGGAGCTAAAATTTAAAGATGCTTTTTGCTCTTAGCTATACTAAGTATAGCTAAGAGCAGTGAGTGCGGCGGAGGCGGCGTGTGTGGCGTCGGGGCGGCGGAGATCTTCAATCAACATGTAACTGAAGGTCGCAAGATGGAGGATACTGTCGTGGGACCTAATTGACGTGGGATTTTTTTCTTAAAGGTACAGGTAAGTATTTCTGGTTAATTTAGAACATTAAAGGACTTTTCTCGTTGTTGTGTTTTTATTTCATTTAACCCTTTGTGGAAATGGGTAAGGGGTACAAAGTAGCCCTATACTCATTTCTCCTGGGAGGGGGGCAGGCATCTGGGTTCCCCTTCTTAAAGGGGACTCCCAGATGCCACCATGAACCCCCCCCCCCAGGGAGTCGTCGCCCCCACTTCCTCCTGGGGCACCGGAGGTGGGGAAGAGCCCCTTGTCCATGGATTGGACAAGGGCTCCGGGGGGGAGGGGAAGGCTTGGCCGCCCCTCCCCCCCGAAGCCCCCCCATACCATGGACCATGCGGGCTGGTATAGCTCAGGGTGCGAAGCCCCAGTCGGCCGGGGCTCCGCATTCTGGCTATCCCAGCCTGCATGGGAGACAAGGGGTTACAGAGGCTCGGGAGGGGGGACCCCACGTCATTTTTTTCAAAACTTTTCCCACACTCTGAACATAACCCAAAAATTTTAATTTAAAAAAAAAATTAATAAAATTTTTCAATTTTTTTTTTAAATATTGTTTCCCAGTATCTTTTTAACATATCCTGCAAATTTGGTGTTGCTAGGATTTAAGGGGACTTTGCTATTAACTGCTAAAGTCGGCGGAAAAAGTTTCCACGGGAATGTCAGTACGCGATTTAAATAGTTACATTTCCTTTGAAGATTTTGAAGTCGATTTTCTCAAAAACTATAAGGTCTTTTTGAACAATTTTTTTTTCTTCGTGTTCCCACTATTTTTCTTAACATTCCCTACACATTTTGGTGTTTCTGGCATTTAAAGGGGCTTTGCTATTAACCGCTAAAGTCGGCGGGCGTTTAATTTTCCCACGGTCAGAAGAAGAATATTCAAAATCGATTTTCTCAAAAACTATAAGGTCTTTTTGAAAAAAAATGTTTTCCTCTCGTTCACAATTTTCTTCTTAACATTCCCTGCAAATTTGGTGTTTTTAGCTTTTAAGGGGGCTTTGCTATTAAACATTAAAGCCGGCGGGCAGATATTTTCAAAACGGCAGCAAAGCAGGGGTTAAAACGAAAATTATCGTTTGGGAGCAATACAAATATAAACGTTAAATATCGTTTTTAAAGCCGGCGCCGTTTTTTAGCTGTCAAAAACGAAAAATAACTAGCGATAGTGGTTCTCTATGGGGCGCCGTTTTTTAACTACGATAACTGGCGCCATTTTTAACGGACCCGCAAATAATGGATTCTGTTGAAACCAAACCACGGACAGGTTGACCAACTGAATTTCATCCTCAACTGTCAGAAAAATAGTCTGGGGTTCAAGGAAAAAAACACAAATTACTTCAGGTGAAATACAGGACTCCCTGAAAAAAATGTGGTGAGGCAGTTTCAAGATGTGCAATAAGGAAGCACTTAAAAAAAGAAGGGCTGCATGGTCAAGTTGCCAGGAGAAAGCCATCTCTATGCAAATTTCACAAAGCATCTTGCTTACAATCTGCCAAAAAGCACAGAGATAGGCCTCAAACCTTCGGGCAGAAAGTCATTTGAAGTGATGAAAATAAAATTGAACTTTTTGGCCACAACCATAAACGCTGTATTTAGAGAGAAGTCAACAAGGCCTATGATAAAAGGTACATCATTCCTACTATGAAACATGTTGGTGGATTGCTAATTTTTTGGGGATGTGTGAGCTACAAAATCACAGGACATTTGGACAGAATTAAGGGCAATATGAATGCAATAAATTGTCAAAAAATACTGGAGGAAAATTTGCACTCATCAGCAAGGAAGCGGAGCATGGGACGTACTTAGACATTCCAACATGACAATGATCCAAAACACAAGGTCAAGTCGACATGTTATTGGTTACAGCAACATAAAGTTCTGGAGTGGCCATCTCAGTCTCCTGACCTCAGTATCATTGAGCTACTATGGGGAGACCTCAAACATGCAGTTCATGCAAGACAGCCCAAGACTTTACGGGAACTGGAGGCTTTTTGCCAGGAAGAATGGGCAGCTTTATTGTATGAGAATATAAAGAGCCTTATCCACAACTAACACAAAAGTCTTCCAAGTTGTCATTGATGTTAAAGTTTCATGAGGGGGACCTCATGACTTGTACTTTAGCTCCTAGCTCTGTGAGACTTCCTCCACCCACTTGTTCCCTAGGCACCTTGCCTACTCTTCCTGTACCTAAAAATGGCCCTGCATGCTTGCCTTACAGCAGGATTTCCAGGTTTGGAGCTTGTTAAAAATAAATAAATTGGTTGAAATTTGTTTTAATAGATCTTGGGGGGCAGTAATTAATATGCACTGTTTCTTTATATGTTTTTAACCATTCATTTTTAATCTACCCCATTCCTACTGCCAAGGGCGAAGCCAGGATCAGGTCCAAGGGGTTTGAATGATCTAAGGGTGCATACACAAACCCACTTTTGGCCAGTTCAACCACCTCCATATAGTATGAGGGCCAACAGATTTTAAATACTATGAATTGATTGTGTATGTAAGCTTTAACCACTTCAGGATCACAGTGCTAAACCCCCCTAAAGACCAGGCTATTTCTTTCAAAATAGGCCACTGCAGCTTTAAGGCCAAGCTGCACGGCCGCACAGCACACTAGTGATCTCCCCACCAACAGAGCTCTCTGTTGGTGGGGTCTGATCCCCCTCCGGTGTTTATTTATTTTTTTAATCAAAATTTATATTTTGTATTTTTAACCACTTTATCCACCACTACAGTATATCTACGTCCTCTGTGACTTCATCTAAGCCACGAGTCAGTAGATATACGTCTTGTAGCAGAAGCAGTGCTGTGCAGGAATGGGCTTGCTCCTGTGCCCATTTCTGATGCAGCACTAATTGGTGAACAGGAATTTATGTTTCCTGAGCTAATGAGATTGATTTGTACCATTAAAAATACTTTTATTTTCTCAGTTCATAGTGAAAAATACACTCTGTAGCATTATTTCAGAATCAAATATCTTAACCATAAATTGTGACAGGAACATAATCTAAGTTTTGTGATAAGCGGTAAGAATAGCCAAACAAAATTTGTGTTTTTTATCTACAGTAGCACTTTTTATTTTTAAACTGGAATTGGTAAAACTGAGAAATAATGTGTTTTTTCTATTTTTTTCCTTGTTTTCCCATTAAAATTCACAGAAAACAAAATTGTTCGAGGGAAAAAATGGCATACAATGAAAGCCTAGTTTGTCTTGAAAAAATATATATATATTTCATTTCTGTGTCATAAGTAGGGATAAAGTTATTTCTGATTAAATAAGGACATAACTAAAGTGTGAAAACTGCTCTGGTCCATAAGTGGGAAACAAGGTCTGGATGCGAAGTGGTTAATAAATATACCTATTTTTGAATTTTTTCCCCCTCCCTCCCTCTCCGCAGTGAGTCAATCATGGTGATCAGCTGTCATGGGCTTCAGCCTATGAGAGGCGATTGCTCTCTTGGGCCCCAGGGGGACAGCCGTGTCACACGGCTGTCCCCAGTACAGCGCTGCTGCAGTTTGCAGCACTGTACTTAGTCAAAAGACGGCGGTTTCACCAGTCTCCCGAGCGGTGATCACTGCTCGAAGACTGAAGGCGGGGCGGAGCTCCGCCCCCCCAAGCAGGAGATGCGCGCGCAGCCTGTGCGCGATCTCCTGCAGTAGCCGGCCCCAGGACTTGACACCAATTGGCGTTAGGCGGTCCTGGGGCTGCTGCCGCGATCACGTCCGTTGGCGTGACGCGGTCTTGAGGTAGTTAAAGCATGTATGTATAGTAAGCAGTCTTCATGCCCACCGCTCCCCTTGTTCTCCTCCAGCCCGCTCCTTTATTTCGAAAATGTTTCCCGCAGTTACTTCCAGGTTGGGCATTATTGCGCAAACTCTGGCACGGCTGCGCGCTTGGCCATGGCCAGGAGCTCTCTGCTCATCCGGACGATGTAGTCATGACACAGAGCTCTCAAAAAATAAACCCTACTTTAGTTCAAGATAAACAGTTTGGTGACGTGACAATGTAAATGATCAAAACATTTTTTTCTCTTGTTAAACTTTTTTATCTTACGTGAAAACAATTCATCTTTTACCTGTGCCAAACCTTTGCAGAACTTTTTTTTTATTGCTATCCGTTTTTCCTCAATCAGCTTTCAATTCATAATCGGCATACACAGCCCATTATCCTGATTTTCCTTGCTGAACGCCATCACATATTCACTCTGTACAAAGTACTAAATGAGTGTAGGACTTGTAGTACATGGCTGTTATAATGAAATGAGAAGGACGTGTGTTGTTTGTAGAAAAACGGTCATTGCTTCTTTTGCCATACCACTCCATATACTGCGGGGAGGTCAATGGCAGTAACATCCATAGCACACCTCCAATCAGCGGAGAAGAGGAGAAGAGGGGGTAGTGGCTCAAGCAGGGATGTAACTATAGGGGAGCAGCCCCTGTGACTGCAATGGGGCCCAGAGCTAACCTTACCTCCATCCAATAGGCGGGAGCAGATAAAAATGGCGTATGTTGAGTACCGATAAAAATTGTGCCATAGCAGAAGCCACGATTAGTGGCAAGGAGGTTAAATTATGGTGTCCGTTAATCTGGCACCATAATTTAACCTCCTTGTTGCTAACTGCGTTTTTTACTATTACAACCTATGATTGATCAGAGAAAGAAAGGTTAAGCGCTAGTTGACTGATCAGAGGAACGAGGGTTAAGCGCTGGTTTACTGATACGAGAAAGCAGGGTTAAGTGATGGTTGACTAATAAGAGAACAAAGGGTTAAGCGCTGGTTGACTGATCAGAGAAAGAAAGGTTAGGCACTGGTTGGCTTATCAGAGAAAAAAGGGTTAAAGGACAACTGTAACGAGAGGGATGTGGAAGCTGCCATATTTGTTTCCTTTTAAACCATACCAGTTGCCTGGTAGCCATGCTGATCTGTTTGCCTGCAGTAGTGTCTGAATCACACACCTGAAACAAGCATGCAGGCGCAGCGAATCTTGTCAGATCAGCCTCAATACACTAAGCTTAGCTCCTGTCTTTAATAACTCTTCTAGAGTTGTTACCATGGTGATAAGGCATGCAGTATTCAGGAAACATTTTACCTCAGGCAAACCTAAAGTTAACTCTTCTGTCTTTAAGTTAACTCTTTAATCCTTAAAATAACTCCAGAGTTAAAGACAGGCTGTTCATTAACTGCATGTGAAAATAACTACAGAGGAGATAATTTAACTACAGAGGAGGTAACTTAACTACAGAGGAGGTAAATTAACTACAGAAGAGGTAACTTAAGGAATGAAGAGATAAGATAACTCTCTAACTAGTGGAGGTAAGTTTTCTCTTGCCTTATTATCTCCAGCATGATCTTAGTGAAATAAGGCCAATGTCAGAAACAGCTAATCTGCTGCATGCTTGTTCAGGGGCTATGGCTAAAAGTATTAGAGGCAGAAGATCAGCAGGATTGTAGGCAACTGGTATTCCTTAAAAGGAAATAAATATGGCAGCCTCTATATCCCTCTTGTTACAATTGTCCTTTAAGCGTGGGTTGGCTGCTGAGTGAGAGAAAGGGACAAGTTCTGGGTGTCTGTTAAAGCAGAAAAGAGTTAAGGGGCCCATACATCGATCAGAAATTGATTCTATCAAATCTATTGATCGATTTGCGGCCGATTTAAATTGATTTCGATTAATTTGATCTATCTGACAGGATGGAAAATCTAGGCCGATTAGCTGCTGGCAGCAGATCGATGGCCCAGAGAGTTGCATTGGATCTAATGGCCCAATAATTTAATTCTGAAATCTATTGGAAATCTGTTCCTAGTGTGTGGCACACATCAGATAGATTCCTGTCAGATTCAACCTGACAGGCATTTGCCAGAAATCTATCTGATGGTCGAATCTGCTGCACATTTATCACTAGCCACTGTTACGATAATGAAAGGCTATGTGTTGGAAGGATGTTAAAAGAAAGAAGGGTTAAGTGCTGGACAGCTGTTTTGAGGGAGGTGGATAAATGTGTAAAGCTGTTTAGAGAAGGGCAAAATGCTGGTCAGCTGGTTGGAGGAAGATTGATTGAGTGTTGACAGCTCTTTGGAGAAAGGTTAAAAGCTAGGATGTTGATTAGAGGACAGAGGATAACTTTCATATTGTTATAGTTAGGTTGCTCCACCAGTGTGCTCAAACCCTAAAGGGGCCCATACACTCAGCCGATTTTCTGACCGATCGATCGATCAAAATCAATCAATCGATTGATCGATTGCAAATCGGTTGGCCAATCGACCGATCGACGGCCGATTTCGATCGATTTCGATGGATTTCCATCGAACTGGCAAGGTGGAAAATCTACGTCGATCTGCAGGGGCGTAGCAATAGGGGGTGCAGAGGTAGCAACTGCATTGGGGCCCTTGGGCCAGAGGGGCCCCGAAGGGCCCTCCCTCAACTACAGTATTAGCTCTCTATTGGTCCAGTGCACTTAATAATCACTTCTATAGATACTTTGAATAGTGGTAATCATTAACAAACTGTTCCCCATCCCCTTCTTGCACCTCTGACACTGTAGTTGCCATTGGCAGGTTTTGGTGCAACATATCAATTGTTATGTATAGAGTGCTTGGGGGGCCCCATTGTAAAATTTGCATCGGGGCCCACAGCTCCTTAGCTACGCCACTGTCGATCTGATAAGATTGCTTATCATTTTGCATTGGCCCTAATGGAAATCTGATGGCAAAAAAATGCCATCAGATCGAATTTCAATAGATTTCAAACTGAAATCTATTGGAATTCTTTCCTAGTAAAAAATGTTCTAAAAACACATCAGATAGATAAGAAATCCATCAGATGATCTATCTGTTGCTAATCTGACGAGTGTATGGGCACCCTAAGGCTGGATTCACAGTAGTCAGTTGCATAACGCACGTGTTAAAATGAGTGTAAACTGCAATTGAGACTGGACATAGACTTTAATGCAAAACCTGCATGTAGCAAGTTAGAATAACACGATCCATTACTGTGAACAGCCCCATAGAGTTGTATGGGCAGTGAGTTGACATGCAGAATTTTTCAGCAACACAACTGAGCACTGTGAACCTAGCCTAAAGGGGCCCATACACTCAGCCGATTTTCTGGCCGACCGATCGATCCCGATCGATCGATCGATTGCAAATCGGTTGGCCAATCGACCGATCGATGGCCGATTTCGATCGATTTCGATGGATTTCCATCGAACTGGCAGGGTGGAAAATTTAGGTCGATCTGATGAGATTGCTTATCAGTTTGCATTGGCCTTAATGGAAATCTGATAGCAAAAAAATGCCATCAGATCGAATTTCAATAGATTTCAAACTGAAATCTATTGGAATTCTATCCTGGTAAAAAATGTTCTAAAAACGCATCAGATAGATCATCAGATGCATTTCTTATCTATCTGCTGCCAATCTGACGAGTGTATGGGCACCTTAATAAACGTAAACTACAGTAGATTCCAGCAATTGCCATTTGATTTAATTACCTTCAGATACACGACCCCTGGCATTGTGATGTAAAAAAAAGGCAGACGTTTCCTCTAAACCTAATGTTTGGCATTGCAGCCGAGCGGCTCCTGTTTTTGCGTTCCTGCTTGCACGTAAAAGATGCAGAATTCGCATCAGGGCTGAAATTCTAATTAATTAGCAGACTTTACCGGGAAATCCTTTTATCATCTAAACAGAGCAATTTTCATTTAGTCCAATTCAAATCCTCCCTAATTGAGATGTATTAGCGGTGTATATTTATTAATCAGGCACCAGTGTCTGAGCAAAGGTCAACAGTCTACAAGCTTAATGAATATAAACGGCTTGTTATGTCTAGGAATACGCTGTTCCCTAATAACCAAGGGCTGTATGATAAATCACAATATTGTGTTAATATAGGAAAATGCAATACGTTGGGAGGAAAAAGAACGAAACAATGGATGATGGCTTCGGTCGATAAAAGATTACATTTAACTTAAATGATCCCCTGTAAGCCCTTGAGCAAGTCCTTAAAGTCCGTCTCCTGAAGTGGATCTCAGTACACAGGCATGAAAAAGAGGCGCCAGTAAAATTGGGCGCCCAATTTCGGCAAGTAAAATATCGGTAAATTTACAGATATTCTAAATTGCCAATTTCGGTAAATAATATTTTACTACAACTAAACCTAACCCTACTCTCACATAGAACCCTCTCTCTACCTATGCTTAACCCTAACCACTCCCTGTTAAAGCCTAACTCTAAATCTTCCCGACTGATGCCTAATCTTAACTGACCCCTCCCCCACCCCCCACTCTTAACCTTAACCTCCTTGCCGGTTATCCCGAACACAGTACGGGGTAACCTGCGCAGGAGGATTTCTCAGGCCCCGCTGGGTCGATTTGCATAATTTTTTTTTCCTACACGCAGCTAGCACTTTGCTAGCTGCGTGTAGTACGCGATCGCCGCCGCTCGCCACCGATTCGCCGCTACCCGCCACGCCGAGCCGCCCCCCCCCCGCCCCAGACCCCTGCGCAGCCTGGCCAATCAGTGCCAGGCAGCGCTAAGGGGCGGATCGGGATTCCCTCTGACGTCATGACGTCGGTGACGTCATCCCGCCCGGTCACCATGGCGACCGGGGAAGCCCTGCAGGAAATCCCGTTCTCAACGGGATCTGCATACTCTGACCCCCCCCCCCACCCCAACACAGAGTACATACAGTACACAGGAATTAAGTGTGGTGACATCTTGTGGCCAAAAAGTAAAAATACACCAACAAACACTATCCTCTATAATAAAACTCTAATGTCTCTGCGTCCCATGTCCCTGTGTGTGTCCCATTTGCGCTCTGTGCATGTGCAGGGACGCAGAGACACTGAGGGAGAGTGACGCACAGCAAGGGATGATGGGCGAAAGGGCGGACGGGCCGGTGGGCATGCATGGTGCGCAAGCACGCTGCAGGTGGGCGTTGATTTGCATGGGCGCGCGTGCCGGGGGAAATGTGTGTGCGCGGCGGGCACATGCACAGTGACAGACCTAGCCCGTTCTTAAACGGGCTTAGGTCCACTAGTTATATATAAAAATACATACATTTGTATTAGTTTTTAACCCCTTTCACCCCTATACCATAGTTACCAAAATAAAATACTTGTAAAATAAAAAAGACACCATTAAAAAAAATACATAAATATCTTAGGGACTTTTTATATGTATGTCATGGGGGTATATTACTGTTGTTTTTGCAAATAAAGGCTTGTAATTATTGATATAATATAATAAAAACACTAAACAGAAAAAATACACCTTGATTTCCAAATAAAATATAAAAGCCATACATTATACTGAGGACATAGTTGAACTGTTGTAATAACCAGGATAAATGGGCAAATAAAATGTGTGGGTTTTATCTACAATCAGGGCCGTGCAGAGGGTCCTTAAGTGGGGGGTGCTCAAATTTAAAAAAGGGGCCTGTCAATGCCTTCCCCCGCATGCCCCCCCCCCTTCCTCGTTTCTGGCTAGGGGGGTATTGATTGTCATGCTGCTGAATGCAGATGATGGGTGCCATGTAGGTTCTGTGTGTAAGTACTGAGTGTCATGTGGGTTCTGGCTATGGTTGGATATCGAGTGTCATGCGGGTGTTGATTGCAAGAACTTAGTGCTATGTAAGGTCTGGGTGCATGTACTGGATGTCATGTGGGTGCTGGGTGCAGGTACCGGGTGTGACATGGGTGCGAATACTTGGTGACATGCCTGTACTGGGTGCTGGCTATGGGTGGGCTTTGGGCATCACATTGGTTTTGAATGCAGGTACTTTGGGTGCGGGTACGGGTTAAGTGGATACTTGGTGCAGATAGTGGGTGCCATGTGGAAGCTGTGTGCAGGTGTGAGTACTGGGTGCAATTTTAGGCCTGGGTGCAGATACTTGGTGTCATGTTAATATGAGTACTGGTTGCCAGCTATGAGGGGAAGGGGTGGCTGATGGGAAAAGTAGAGGTCAGTGTGGGTGCTGCAGGAAGGGGCAGGGCCATGCAGAAGATCCTCAAGGGTGTCGTGCTCAAATTTGAAATCGATAAATTGTGTTAAATTGTGTATGTAATACCCACTCTCCAGAAAGCAATAAGGCAGTCTTAACCCCCCCCCCCCACACACACACACACACACACACACCTTTATAGCAGTATAAGGCAGACTTTGTGTCTCCTTCCAACTCTTTTGGTGCTATCACCCTCAAATCAGCAGTGATAGGTGCCCACTGTTAGTGGGTTAGAGTGGGCACAGTGGAGCCCACTGTGGAGGCACAGACTCACCTTTCATTATTGGGACCTCTGTCCCTCTTGATCAGCACCCAAGCCTCTTTTCAGGCAACCAAGTGTTTACCAATATGCAGTGGTTGCTAAGCAATAGTAGATGCAAAACTGCAGTAAGTGCCAAGGTGCAGTGGGTGCCAAGATGCAGTAGATGGTAAGACACAAAGATTCACTTTGTGGTAAGTTGCAGTGGGTGCCGAGATGCCAAAGTAAAGTCTGTGTCAAGCTGCTTTGGTTACCAAGGTTGGTTACCAAGGTCCAGTTTGTATTGGGTGTTTATTTGCAGTGGGTGCTATGCAGTATTGGGTGCTGAATGATTAGCAGATGGTGATAAACAATAGTGGGTGCCATGTGAGTGCTAATTGGTGAGTAGGGAGTGCCATGTGTGGTCTGGATGTGTGACATGGGAGAGTACCGTGTCTCATATGGGTTCGGACCAAGGATGGGTACTGGGTACTATTTGGGTGCTGGCCATGGACGGGTACTGGGTGCATATATTGGCTTTGGAACTTGGTGACGTTTGAGTACTGTGCCATGTGCGTGTTGATTATGGGGGTATGGGGGTCTTAGGTGCAAATACTGACTGCCAAGTGGGTACTGGGAGTGAGTACATGGTGACATATGGGTGATGGGTGCTGGCTAGTGGGGTATTTGTTTTCATGTGGGTGCTAAAGGAAGATGCTGGGTGCCATGTGAGTTCTAGGTGCTGGCACAGGGTGTCATGTGGATTCTGGCTGTATGGGTGTGTATCAACCATCATGTAGGTATTGATTGCAGGTACTCCGTCCCTTTTGAGTTCTGGGTGCAAGTACAGGATGTCATATGTGAATGCTTGGTGTGGGTGCTGTGCACAAAGTGGAGGCTTAGTGCAACTGGAACTACTGCAGATAAAACATGTGGGTGTTGGGTGCAGGTACTGGGTATCACATAGGTGCAAATGCTTGGTGCCATGCCTGTACTGGGTGCTAGCTCTGGGTGGGTGTTGTGTGTCACGTGGGTTCTGAGTGCAGGTACTTCGGGTGCTAGTACTGGTTATGTGAGTGGGTGCCATGTGGAGGCTGTGTGCAGGTGTGAGTAGTGAGTGACATGTCAGAGCTGGTTGCAAGTACTGTGCCATGTAGGTTTGAGTACTTTGTGCCAGCTATAGGGTAAAGGGGTGCAGGTATTGGGTGTCATGTGGCTGTTTGATGCAAGTACTAAGTGCCATATTGAGGCCGGATGTGAGTATTGGGTGCAGGGTGCTTGGTGCAAGTACTGGGTGCTGGCTATAGTGGGGGTTACTGGTTGAGTGTAATGTGGGTGCTGAATATTGGTGGGATTGCTGTGGGTGCAGGGAGTTGGAGGTCACTGTGGGTACTGCTATGAATGGCATAGTTGCTGCTAAGGGAGGTAGAGGTCAGTGTGGTTGATGGGGGAAGGGTAGGTCACTGTGGGTGCTGGGGGGAGAAGTAACTGTGGGTGCTGTGGAAAGTAGAGGTCAGTATGGATGCTGGAGGAAAGGGAGGTCACTGTGGGTCCTTTGAGGGAGATCACTGTGGGTCTCGGGAGGTAGAGGTCATTGTGGGTGCAGGGGTGGGAGGTCACTATGGGTGCTGCTATGAATGGCATAGTTGCTGCTAAGGGAGGTAGAGGTCAGTGTGGGTGCTGGGGGAAGGGTAGGCCACTGTGGGTTCTGGGAGAAGTCGGTGTGGTTACTGGAAGAGGGAGTGGATGCTGGGTGTTGGGAGAAGCCACTGTGGGCGCTGCCAATGGGAGAGGTCACTGTAGGTGCTGCTTTTTGGATGGGAGGTCCCTGTGGGTGCTGCAGGGGACAGGAGGGTAGCCACTGGGGGAGGGAAAAATCACTGTGAGTGCTGGGGGAGTGATAGGTCAGTGTGGGTTCTGGGGTAGGCAGGATCACTGCTAGAGCTGGGGAGGGAGAGGTCACTGTGGGTGCTAGGTGGAGGGAGCTGTCACTATGGATCCTAGGTGGAGGTATAGATCACTGTGGGTGCTAGGTGGAGGGAGAGGTCACTGTGGGTGCTGGGGGAGGGAGAGGCCACTGTGGGTGCTGGGGGAGGGAGAGGTCACTGTGGGTGCTGGGGAAGGGAGAGGTCACTGTGGGTGCTGAGGAGGGAGAGGTCACTATGGGTCCCAGGTGGAGGGAGAGGTCACTGTGGGTGCTGGGTAAGAGAGAGGTCACTGTGGGTGCTAGGTGGAGGGAGAGGTCACTGTGGGTGCTGGGGGAGGGAGAGGTAACTGTGGGTGCTGGGGGAGGGAGAGGTCACTGTGGGTGCTGGGGAGGGAGAGGTCACTATGGGTCCCAGGTGGAGGGAGAGGTCACTGTGGGTGCTAGGTGGAGGGAGAGGTCACTGTGGGTGCTAAGTGAAGGGAGATGTCACTGTGGGTACTGGGTAGGGAAAGGTCAGTATGGGTGCTAGGTGGAGGGAGAGGTCACTGTGAGTGCTAGTGGAGGGAGTGGTCACGGGGTGCTAGGTGGAGGGAGAGGTCACTATGGGTGCTGGGGGAGGTAGAGGTCAGTATGGGTCCTAGGTGGAGGGAGAGGTCAGTATGCCACACTAGGATTCCTGTCTGGGCCTCTTCACTTGAAAGTGTCCCAGGCGAGGGCGGAGCTTCCCGCGGGTGGGTGGGGCTTATCGCGGTCGGGGGCGGAGCTTATTTTGCGCGGCGAGAGGGGCCTTTTTTGAAGATTTTAAAAAGGGGGGTGCCTGGGCACCCAGAGCATCCCCCTGTGCACGTGCCTGTCTACCAGGGCAGTTTCTTGGGCAGTGCGGGCAGGGCGATCGCCCTGGGCGCAGACTGGCAAGTAGAAGAAAGGGGGCGCAGGCAGAAGGACATAACCGCTAGGGAGCTGGTGACACGTGGTGCAGCCAAATGAAAGAAGAAAGATTACCAACATGATCACCTTCCTTGACTCCTCCTGGGCTGCCTGCGTCCGTCGTCAAGTCAACATCACTTCCCCACCACGTGATGACACCTGATGTCCTGTAGCGGTACTGCAGGCTGCCAGTGCGCTGAGCCCATGGAGGAGTCAGCTTTCCAGGCTCTCTACGCCTGTGTGATCTCCTGGTTCCTGCTTACTCCTGGATGCGCGGCTGGTCACTAGAAAGTTAGCAAATCTACCTGTGACCTGTGGCTGTTTGACTGCTCCTAAAGAGTAAGGGCCTGTTTCCACTACACGCAGATTGGATGCAGAATGGATGCAGAAAAACTGACTCCAATGAAAGCCTATGGGCTTGTTTCTACTAAACGCAATTTTTCTGAAGCAGATTTTCCCATTGGCATTCATTGGAGTCAGTTTTTCTGCATCCATTCTGCGTGTAGTAGAAACAGGCCCTTACGGTTCGCAAGTCCATGGGGGTGGGGGGCGACATTTTTACACCCTCGCCCTGGGTGCAATTTAGCCTAGAAACTGCCCTGCTGTCTACAATAGCGCATTTTATTTTAAAACTATAATGGCTGAAAACTAAGAAACTATTTTTTTTAAAAAATCTTATTATTCTTTTTAAAATGCTTAGTATATAAATCATTTTGGTGTGATAAGTAACAATAAAGTTATTGAAGAATGAATGGGAGGAGTAAGATGGGACAATTGCTCTGGTTTTTATGGTTAAAAACTCCCTCCAGACAAACTTCCCCTCCATGCCTAACCTCAAAACCCTCCCCCCCAGATGCCTAACCTACCCATTCCCCATCCCAACCGCAATTCCGCCACCGAAATGACAAATATCATGTACCCCAAAGGTGTCCATAAAAAATATAGATAGAAAAATAAATACCGGTTGCAGGGCCGCTGGCCATGAAAAAATGCGGCTATTGTTAGCTGCAAAATGTAACCCAAATGTCATACTTTTATCTATATCAAACTTCTGCTGCTAACTGGCGTTCATAATTCCTGCTTCCCTCAATAAACAGTTTGAGAAAATGCAGATTTCCCAAATATCCTTTATGTAACAAGGTGCTTCGTAAATAAAATGCATGGACAGATATAATGGGGAACTGATTACATGAATTATCTCTCCTTATCTGCCTTGAATCACAGTTTTTCTCTCCTTGATTTGCAAAACTTTTCACTTGAATTATGCCTCCTTACTTCTTTTTCGCCTCAATTATAAGGAGAGCTAATTCATGAGATAAATCGATAAGAAGGCTTGATTTGTGAAATGAACAGATAAAGACACATGATTCCTGAGCAGGCATTAAAGCTGCATAGCGCGCATTTCCGTAATCATGTGTGCGTTACCCCGGTAACTGACGCTGATCCTGTGCTGTTAGTATCGGTAAAGTTGCCGTGCACTGCCTGCACACAGCAAATTTACTGTTGTTTCACGCATCAGGCCTCTCATCTGTTTTATCACATTATCATATCGCCATTGTGACTGAGCCCTCCTTCCCCTTTCATAGCAACACTAGCTGAGCTAGCTAGCCTCGAATTTAGAAAAACTATTTTTTGGGGTGTCTTTTTTTTCTTTACTTGACCCTTTGAGGAAATGAGAAAGGGCTACATACCCATTTCACCTAAGGGGACAGACATCTAGGGGTTCCCTTGATCTTGAAGGGGGCTCCCAGATTTCACTAAAATCACCCTTCCCCCCCAGGCCTACATCCACAGGTGTGGGGGCCGTTTCCCCATCCTTTTTGGGCACCAGAGATGGGGGTGAGCCCCTTGTGCTTGACAAGGAGAAGGGCTTTGGGTGAGTCAGGCTTTATCACCACTCTTCCAGAGCTCCCCAAGTCATGGACCATGCGGGGTGGTATAGCTTAGGGCACGGAGCCCCACACTGCCCGGGCTCCAAATCCTGGCTTCACCAGCCTTCATGGGTGACAAGAAGTTGAAGAGCCTTTGGGAGAGGGGGAGATGTCTATGTAATTTTTTGTTTTTATTATTTTGACAGTAAATAGTATGTATATTTGGAAGGGATTCATATACAGTGGTACTGAATTTGCATTACGATCCCTGGCGAAAGCAGTGAAATATGGCCCAGGAAACCCCGACAGCAAATGTACTGCTTTAGTTGGGGTTCTATGTACAGCTGCAGTACCGGAGGGTAAGGATACACTATCTGCCGTTTAAACGCATTCATTTAAACAACAGTTGTAAAGTTGTAAATTAATAATAGATTTTCTCAAAACAACAAAACTAGTTGAACCTCAACACAACACTGAGGATCAACCAGTCCTAAACAGTCTGTATGCGTGTTGGATTATTGTGGTTCTGCACAACTAACAAGCTGACACATCATTGCATTCCAGTGGTTCTGGAGGTGTGGCTAGCTTTCAGGGTCTGAGGGTCATCAAAGGGATGATTTGCATATTCAGCAGTGATGCATTGTGGGACACCTCATATACTCACTCCAACCTGAATAACTGCAAATACCTTCTGTTTTAAGAAGGAAATTTTGTTTTGCATAGCATTTTAGTAAGAGGGCTTTTTGGTCCTTTGGTGCCACTTACACACTCCAAGGAATTCTGGTTCACCATGACCTTGCTGGGTAATCGGTAACTTAAAGCTACAAAATCTTTTAGATTTTTATTTTTTTTATGTGTTCCCCTTATTAGGGATCTAACATATCTAGCAAGATTGGTGAAGATCGCATGTATGGGAGCCTTTGCTATTATAACAAAATCACAAAATATTGACCGGCAATTTCATTAAAATTTCAGTAAGCAATTTTTTTTTGTTGTTTACAAATTCGCTGTGAGACTTGAACAAATTGATTGCTTATCCCTAGGGTTAATATCCTATATAGTAAAACCCCTGTCCATGTCCATTGAAACTGGCGTGCATGCGCCGCACACGGGTGGACTTCG
Organism: Hyperolius riggenbachi; assembly: GCF_040937935.1. Classification (NCBI taxonomy): domain Eukaryota; kingdom Metazoa; phylum Chordata; class Amphibia; order Anura; family Hyperoliidae; genus Hyperolius; species Hyperolius riggenbachi. The sequence goes on from NC_090657.1 coordinate 70,910,204, forward strand.
GACAGATGTGGGACACGGGCGAGAGCTGGTGTGTGTGTGTGCGCTGGTCACTGTGCTCATGCGTGTGTTGTGGCCTTGCGCATGAAAGTTGCATTCATGAGTGCATTGTGGGGGGGGAGTTGCGTTGTGGCTTAGTGCCCATTTTTTTACGGGCAGGCTTTTTTACTGGTTATATTAGAAGATGCACTTTTATCTGTTGTAATCTTTTAATTTTGGCCCCACCTCTTCATTCTCACATGGCCACAGAACTACCTAAACTGCCTCTTCTCCCTTGCCCTATTTGCTCCCCTTCCCCCACTACTCTTCCACAAGGTTTGTGCATAGGGCCTGGTGAGTACCCAAGGCTCTGGCTGACACGTCCTCTGAAGAGCCGCCTCCTTCACAGTTCACCTAACCAAAAGAAGCCATTTGGTAAGAAGGGGCTGGAAGATCTGCTATCTTGTATACGTTGTCACCGTACACAGAGCAGAACATCTGTCATGATATGTCTGTAGCATCGGACATGTCGTAGTATTGCTATTATGACATGTCTGACTTCTGTCCAATAATTATTGTGCATGCAGTGAGTTCATGTCCCATCATCTAGACCAGTGATGGGCACATCCTTTCCATCCTGTTTTGCTTCCTAATATGTATCTGTATTAGGTAGCCAGATGCAGCCCCCCAGTATAGGTAGCCAGAGAACCCCTTCAAACCCCCCCCCCCATGTAGGTAGACAGGGAGCTCATTATGTGTGTATCCAGAGAGCCCCCCACGTAGACAGAGAGACCCTCATTTATCCAGAGACGTCCCCATGTAGTCAGAGACCCCAGTGTAGCAAGAGAGGCCATATTTAGCCAGAGAACCCCCATTTAACCAGAGAGGCCCTTTAGCCAGATATCCCTTAACATAGCCAGAGAGTCATCTGTTTAGCCAGAGAGTTCCTCATTTAGCCAGAGAGGCCACTCCCCTGTTTAACTAGAGAGTCTCCCTGTTTATCTAGAGAGACCCCCATGTAGCCATGAAGAGACCCCCCCCCCCCCCCCCACCAAAATACAGCCAGAGACTTTCACCTTTAGCTGTAGAGCCTTTGTTTAGCCAGAGAGCCTCCCCTTCCCCTTGTTTAGCCAGAAAGCGGCGGGTGGTATCATCATGGGGGGCACTGTTGCCAGTGTGATAGGAGGCCTTGGCTAGGAGCAGGAAGGAGATGCAGGACTTGTGGATCACGGCTAGGTGAGTTATTATCTGCTCCCGCGGCACACTCAAAGGTTCTCATTTAAGAACCTTTTGTGGCCAACAAGTCAAAAAGTTTGCCCTAAGCTTTTGTCATATAAGCAGCTCACTTGCACAGAGGAAGGGTGGATTTGCCTGGCAGATTCCCCTGCATGCCACACATGATGCCACCATTGTGTTTGTGTTTACCCATGAAAGGGGTAACTTGTCACATATGGAGGAAACTACAGAGAGTCTCTGAGATTAAGGAGTGATGGGGGAACAGTTCATTGTCATCTTATTGTTGTTATCTAAATGATAACAACAAATTATCAAAAAAAAGTGAGTTCAATCCCACCATAAAATAAATCTGTGCAAAAAATCCCCCCACTCACAGCTGTAATTGGAACATGTGTCCCCAAAGGTAAATTTAACGTGTACATGGATTATCGCCACCCGGTCACTTTGTCGCAAGGTGAGCCAAATGACAGCTCACACTGCTGCCACTCAAATCCCTGGCAGTGTTAATTACTATTCCCCCTCCAAGTCATAGCAACTCAGGGATAGAAGTAATTAGGCGGCACCCAAATTTCACTGTTGCAGGGCATAAACGTAATAACATTATGTCTATGGCGACGTCCAGGTCAGGCGCAGCGCGCGGAAGAGCGTGCGCCCCCAAATGACCAGCGTCAACATTTAACACCAATGTCAGTTTTGCAACATTTTGGAATCTCTCTGACTTTCAATTTGACGAGGAAACACTAAGACTATTAACTACAGAGACACAAATGACAGTCCTGACGGGCTCAAACCCTTCCTGTGTTCCAAGTTTTGCTATCACTTCTTAGGACCACTCTTAGCACAACACGGGTATGATCAAAGAATAATGTCCTGTAGTAGTTGGAGGAAGAGTTAAGTAGAAGAATGTTCTTGTGGTCTCAGTTTTCTACAGTACGGAACAATCAACATTCCTGGCCATCACAAACAGTGTGTACAGAAAGGTGTTACCTCGAAAGGTCAGCGTTGCCTGTCTGTCGTGTGTTCCTGGTAGGTTGGTGACTCTCTTCAGACTGATGTTTAGAGCCATGGTCTCCTGTCAGTAGCAGGATAATCCGGGGATCCTCTGTGGTACCTATGTGGGTATCATTCCAGGATGAGGGGGCACAGACAGCAGCAGCTTCAGGCCCCAGCTCTGATCTCCCATCCCAGTCTGCTATGTCCTGGCCGCATACTGGCTCTGCAGGTTCTTCAGAATACTGCATACCTGCAGAGCAGGTTCCACACACACCTCGTTCACGGGCCACCCATCTTACACCTGCTTACATTGCTTCCTTAAATACACAGATGTATGAGGAAACTTATCACATCAGTCAGAGCTGTGCACAAAAATCCTATCAGCTGGCAGACCTGACTGCTGACCTCTGGAGAATCTCAGCATTCCACTAGCCAAAAAGTTTTCCAGAGAAAGGAAAATGCCCTTCTTGTTTCAGCAAACTTCAGCTAAGCTACTATCCTCACTGCTGATTATCTTGTTATAGCTATTATTATTTAGAAATAAAAAGTCACAAAATTCATATTCAAATTAAATGCTTCAGTTTCTTATTGACATTTCCATAGTTTCTAATCAGAGTTGTTGTTGTTTGGGACCATTTACAATTTTTTCTTTAAACAAGGTTTTCCTAACTCTAGGGTAAAAAATAGGAGAAAATGTGAATTGAACAATGTATTCTCATTCTGACAACGTTTTTACCTAGGTGATATTTTCCCACATTTGGCCCATATGCAATTAACTTTTTCTCCTGAACCTTCTCCTAAGAGATAATTTTTTAACTTCTTTTTAAAATGACTTTTCAGCACTCTGCAATTGGAAAAATTCCAAAAATAGGTATAAAGGTACTATTAAAATTATTATGAGTATTTTCTAACTTGCAGGTGGTTTAAAAGGTGTTTGATTGACAAGTTGGGAAAATATCACCTAAGAGAAAACTGAAGAGAAAAAGTTAATTGCATGCTGGCCATTGTTGTCAATAAAATGCCTTTAAAGCCACCATCAAGCAAGCAAATACTAAGAATAATTTTCACATTTTTTTCACCTACTTTTTTAGTACTTTTTCAATTGCAGCATGCTGTGAAAAGTTAAACAGAAGATGAACAAATTATCTCCTAAGAGAAATAGTAGGAGAAAAAGTAAGTTGCATAAGGGCCTATGGGCTTGATTCACTAAGGATAGTGCACCGTAACAGGGCGAGTTAGCTACTGTTACGCGCGCTAGTGAATCAGTGTGCCTTAATTCTGCCTCGCTGCACGCTACGCACACTAGTGGCAACGTAGTGTGAGTAATCAGGCTTAGTCAGGGGAGTGGGCACTCAGCGCACGCTATGCTGCTGTATTGCAGCATAGCGAGCGCTAGTAACTTAACGTCGGCTCCACTCCTCCCACCCTGAGCTCATTCGGGTCCAGTCACATTAAAGGACAGGATCCCTGCACTCTGATTGGCCCAATAGGCTGTCTGTCAAGTAAGCGCTGAGTGCCTGCTCCCCTGACCTAGCCTGATTACACACACTACACTACCAGTAGCACGCATAGCGTGCAGGGAGGCAGAATTAAGGCACGCTGTTTCACTAGCGTGTGTAACAGTAGCTAACTCGCCCTGTTACACTAAGCTATCCTTAGTGAATCAAGCCCATTGTCTTGTGCAGAAGTGTATTGTGGGAAAGAAGTAACAATGGAAACATATTGCGGTTTATTACTTCAGTGTGCTGATAATGTCAAATGTGTTTAAAGTATGTATGTCTTAATATGTTGCTTTATGTTTATGCTTAACCCATTCAGGTTCCGTCGTTTTCACTTGAGAAATGTTCACCTCCCATTCATTAGCCTATAACTTTATCACTACTTATCACAATGAACTGATCTATATCTTGTTTTTTCCGCCACCAATTAGGCTTTCTTTGGGAGGTACATTTTGCTAAGAGCCACTTTACTGTAAATGCATTTTAACAGGAAGAATAAGAAAAAAACGGAAAAAATCATTATTTCTCAGTTTTCAGCCATTATAGTTTTAAAATAATACATGCCTCCATAATTAAAACTCACGTATTGTATTTGCCCATATGTCCCGGTTATTACACCGTTAAAATTATGTCCCTATCACAATGTATGGCGACAATATTTTATTTGGAAATAAAAGTGCATTTTTTCCGTTTTGCATCTATGACTATTTACAAGTTTAAAATAAAAAAAATATAGAAATATTTCATCTTTACATTGATATTTAAAAAGTTTAGACTCTTAGGTAAATATTTACATGTTTTTTGGTTTTTTTTATTGTAATGTTTTTTTTTTCTATTAAACATTTTATTTGGGTATTTTTGGGAGGGTGGGATGTAAAGTATAGTTTTATAATGTAATTGTGTGTTATGTTTAATTTTTTTTTTATTTTAGTTGTAGTTTTACTTTTTGGCCACAAGATGGCGGCCATGAGTTTGTTTACATGACGCCGCTCTAAGCGTAACACACGCTTAGAGTGACTCATCGGGGAGGGAACGGCCAGAAAAGGCGCAGCTTCCGAGAGAAGCTGTCGCTTTTTCAGCGGGGGAGAGGAATCAGTGATCGGGCACCATAGCCCGATACATTGATTCCTTGGCTACCGAATCCGCGGCCGGGAGTGCGCGTGCACGCGCGCGATCGGCCGCGGTAGCGTGCGGTAGCGTGCATGGTTCCTGGACGTAGTTTCTACGTCCAGGAACCAAAATAGGTTAAGTACCTTCAAAGAGGAATTGTAGAGAAAATAGTGTAATGATAAAATTGCGCTTTTTTTCCACAATATTTATTTATAAATTATTTAGTCAGTATTTGCCCATTGCTAAATCTTTCCTCACCCTGATTTACATTCTGAAATTTATCCCAGGTGGCGACACCTTTAATCCTGTCAGATGCAGCTCTGCGGAATGTTTGTTTCTGAGAATACCAAAGCCAGTGAAAATAATGCTTGGTCTCCCAGAATACTTTGGGAGAAGAATTCCACAGAGCTAAATAGCCTAGGCTAAGCATCACTAGAAGGGCGGGGCTACATACCATTATACAGCAATATATACTGTAGATATAGGAAGGGTTTCTGATGCTGAAACCAGAAAAATTACCATAAAACTGGGTTTCCTGAATCATTTACTGCATTCTACTGTGTGTTATCATAGTGTTTCTTTAACATAGATATACTTGCACTACCCATTTTAGTTCAGTTTTAAAATACAAGCATTTTGCTCCATGTATGCCATAGTAAAGGGAGTCAAGGAGTACAATCAATTTTTTGTAGACATTTTCATTTTTTTCAACTCTAGGAAAAAATTAATGTAATTTTGCAAAGTGTAGAGTTAGGAAATGAGCTAGGGCTGGTTCACACAGTCGTTTTTGCAGCATTAAACGCAGCGTTTCGGATGCAGCGTTTTTTGGGATCTACCGTCATCCCATTCAGCTGGCTTTTGCAGGCTTTCATGAAAGCCTGGCGGTAGATCCCGGCGTCGTGTCTTGTCCCGAAAGCAACATGTCTCGGTTCACTGAGAAGAAGTGGCCACCGGAGAGGAATACGGGAATGCATGGACTAATGTAGGAGTGCATTGGCTGGACAGGAGAGTCGCTATGCTGCCGAATACTCTGTGGTCCCCGGGGACCACAGTTGGGGAGAGACATGGGGACGCTCGGCACCCAGCTCATGGCTCAGGGGCAATTGCCCAGTTTGCCCCTGTGGAAGTGCCAACCCTGATTCTGTGAGATGTGGTAACCTGAGGTAATTTATGCACAGGTAGCTACCACATCTCACTAGATGCTTGATTCACTCGACCTTATATTATATATCTCCTGTGTGAGTTGGTGCAACAACACCCAGCACCACTCATTATCAGAAGTGGTCATCTGAGCCCATTGAACTGTGGGGCACAAGGGTCTGATTGTCCTGGATAGTGTACTGGATAAGAGCTTTGTCTCTGACACAGAAGATCTGGCTGTGAATCTCGGCTCTTCTTGTTCAGTAAGCCAGCACCTATTTAGTAGGAGACCTTGGGCAAGACTTCTTAACACTGCTACCTGCTATAGAGCACGCCCTAGTGGCTGCAGATCTGGCGCTTTCAGTCCACCAGGAGAAAAGTGTGGTATACATGTTACTTGTCTTGCTTATCTCCAAAGAAAGCCAAAGGAAAATAAACGTGTCTTTCAGTGCAGCTCTCACCTCCAACACACACCCCCCCCCCCCCCTGTCATATCTGGTCATGAAAAGGTAGGCAGAACCCCACTACTTTGAGCATGGAGATCACCCCTGCTGTGTTTACCATCTTTGTTAGCAGAGAGGTGGTGCCTTGGAACTGACAGCAGCAAGGTCTTCCCCCATACAAAAAGCTGTACCTGAGGCTGCTTTGTGAGTCTAGTGAGTAAGTGGGATCTTGATTGGATGTTGTTCACTCACCAATCACTTTGGTGGTTCGCGTTCACGGAGAACTGCAAACTTTTCCGGGCGTTCGGTTCGCCCCCATAATGCATAATGAGGGTCAACTTTGACCCTCTACATCACAGTCAGCAGGCACATTGTAGCCAATCAGGCTACACTCCCTCCTGGCGCCACTCCCCCCTTATAAAAGGCAGGCAGCGTCAGGCTTTTCACTCACCCGTGTGCCTGCATTAATTAGAGCAGGGAGAGCTGCTGTGTAGAGACCTATAGGGAAAGCTTAGTTAGGCTCTTGTAGGCTTCTTAGCTTGCTCCTTGCTGATTGTTTTTGCTAAAAAAGCACCCCTCAACAGCTCTTTTGAGAGCTAATCTTGTTCTTGTGATCTATTTGTGTGTGTGTGTGTGTGTGTGTGTGTGTGTGTGTGTGTGTGTGTGTGTGTGTGGCACACTTGCATTATATACAGCCCTGTCAGTCAGTCGCAGCTGGCCTTTGGCCCCTTGGTGGTATAATTACTGATGTGCCAGGTGCACATTATAATACCCATCACTGCACATACCTTACCTACTACCTGTTGTTCACTTCAGTGCACCCACCTACCTACGTGAGCGCACACAGTGTCACTGTGCCTGTCCAGTACCTGTGTGTGTGTGTGACAGGTGCACATTGTAATACCCATCACTGCATATACCTACTACCTGTTGTTCACTTCAGTGCACACACCTACCTACGTGAGCGCACGCAGTGTCACTGTGCCTGTCCGGTACCTGTCTGTGTGTGACAGGTGCACATTGTAATACCCATCACTGCATATACCTACTACCTGTTGTTTACTTCAGTGCACCCACCTACCTACGTGAGTATACGCAGTGTCACTGTGCCTGTCCGGTACCTGTCTGTGTGTGACATGTGCACATTGTAATACCCATCACTGCATATACCTACTACCTGTTGTTTACTTCAGTGCACCCACCTACATACGTGAGCACATGCAGTGTCACTGTGCCTGTCCGCTACCTGTGTGTGTGACAGGTGCACATTGTAATACCCATCACTGCATATACCTACTACCTGTTGTTCACTTCACTTCAGTGCACCCACCTACCTACGTGAGCGCACGCAGTGTCACTGTGCCTGTCCGGTACCTGTCTGTGTGTGACAGGTGCACATTGTAATACCTATCACTGCATATACCTACTACCTGTTGTTCACTTCAGTGCACCCACCTACCTACGTGAGCGCACGCAGTGTCACTGTACCTGCTCGGTACCTGTCTGTGTGTGACAGTGTAACGATTGTGGAACTTTCTCCGTGAGCAGCGCACAACACGTGCGCTGATACGGCGGAAATCCTCCACAAGCGTGTAATTGCAGGCACCCAGCAAAAGGTGCTACGCACCTGTAGAGGGAAATTACTGTCGGCAGATGGCGCTGGGGAGTGCAGAGGAACCAATCCTCTGTACCTCCACAAATGCCAGACAGGAATTGTACGAAGCGCATAACGCAATCGCAAGAGAGGCGATTGCGAATGAGAACGAGCAAAGGGACAGGTTGTATGTGTGTGTGCCAGTCGCCACCCCGCGACCACGCACACACAACAGCAGATATGAAATAGGAACGCGATCGCGAGAGGTGCGATCGCCAGACGTGACACAAGGCAGATCAGAATAGAATACGAGGGTAGCAAAGGCACAGCAAATAATACAATGAGAAGATGCGGAAAATAACAAATGCTAGCTAACCGCGAACACCGCACTCATTCGCAACAGTGCACGCGGTTTTGCGCGGTCTCCACGTGATAAGCACAATAGAGACAAGCACGCCTAACTAACCATCGACAGACAAACATGAAACAGAGGACGCAAACGCTTGCTTAATGGTTACCTCACCGAGCCTCCAGCAAGCGGTCGTAGCAGACAAGACAGACACACGAAAACAGGGAAAAGCGAGAGATAGGATCCACAGCACTAGCGAAAAGTGGCTAGCGCGATCCAGGTACAGAGTAGCAGAACAGAAGGATCCACAGCACTAGCGAAAAGTGGCTAGCGCGATCCCAGGAGACAGAACAGAAGGATCCACAGCACTAGCGAAAAGTGGCTAGCGCGATCCAGAGAGGCAGAACAGAAGAGATAGCTGGTAGCAACCGCTGCACCAGCTATGCTCCAAGAACAGAGATCAGAACGACTTCCTATCGACCACCGCTGGGACAGGACAATCGCAACAAACAAACAAAACAGATAAACAATCCTAACTGCACTAGGGAAATCTACCTAGCACAGTTTCCAGGAATTACTCTAAGCTGATCTTCAACCAGAGAGTAAGGCTGACACCCCACCAGGAGTGTTACATAGGACGAAATCCTTATGAACAGCGAAGCATTGTGGGAAAGACATGGTACTTATAGTACACGCCTCCAATGAATGTGGCCAGGCAATTTGCATGACAACGTATGCAAATTCCTCTGCAAGCACAAGCTGCAAAACTGACAGAAGCTCTTCTTTCCAGAGTCCTGCAGCATGCAAACCTACACAATGGTCAAAAGGCTGCCTGCCTGCACAGGCAGCTGAGCAAATCATCACAGACAGGTGCACATTTGTAATACCCATCACTGCATATACCTACCTGTTGTGTTCAGTGCACCCTCCTACCTACGTGAGTGCAAGCAATGTGATATACCACTCCATGCATACCTGTTAACTGCACCTGTGTGACTGCACATTGTATTAGTCAAGTCAGTGCATACCTTTCACTTCATTCCCCCCCCCCCCCAATATGGACAAACCAAAAGGCAGAGGCAGACCACCTGGCAGGTCTGTTCGAGGTCGCGCTGTCCTGATTTCGTGCGGCCCTTGACCAATGTACAGTGTTCAGAAGAAGGCACGTGCCATCAACCCCCAATATTGTCAGGACGTAGTTGACTATTTACCACAGAATACCTCATCTTTCTCAGCTTCCGCACGTAAGCGTGACATATCTTCCTCCTCCTGCTCTGATTCTGGCACCCCACTTAACACTCAGTCAGCCGCCACCACCAAAGTGCCATCACCCCAGGGCTCAGCGGTGTGGAAATGTTTTTGTGTGTCTGCCTCAGATGAGAGCAAAGCCATCCATACTCTCTGCCACCGAAAATTGAGCCGTGGAAAGACCAAGATCCGCATAGGGACAACTACCTTACGAAGGCACATGATTACAAACCACAAACTGCAATGGGATGACCACCTGAGGAAAAGCAGCACACAAAAGCAAAGCCACACACCGCAGTGGAAGATACCAGGCCGCATTTTTTTCTCAAAAAAGGCGATACCTAAACTGTACCGTGATGTTGAAAGGCAAGTGGTGACATCTCTGGCACACAGCGTTGGGTCAAGGGTCCATCTGACCATGGATGCCTGGTCTGCAAAGCACACTCAGGCCTGCCCGAAGACTAAGTCAGTCCCCATGCACAGCATCTCTGCCTGCACGTCGTGTGACTGCCTGCCCCAAGACTAAGTCACTGCCCACACAGCATCTCTGCCCGCAGGTCGGTTGACTGCCTTCCGCCACAGCCAACAGGGTCCAGGACTCCACATGGATTCCTGAATTTTTAAGGCCCGCCGTTATAATAATTTTTCTGGTGCGTGTACATGCCTGCCTAATTTTTCTGGCTGCACTGCAGCTGCACCAACAAAACAAAAGGCATGTACATGTGCCGATTCCCCTTCGTGATCATTACCATGCCGCGGTGAAGGGGCTTGCGTATCACAATGAAGCAATTACCGCCGGCTATATGAGTGTCTCGGGGGGGGCACACCCACGATAATAAGTTTGTTGCTTCATTGTGGACAGACTAAATTTGATCAGCTGGACAGTCACTGTTGTTCTATCATTGAGCTACCACAGCCCGGCGACCATATGGGCTTGAAAACTGCCACGGCCTGCACTCTCGCCATGGTGCGCACCAGTCCAGCATGGCCGTCACTACACAAACAGCTGTTTGCGGTGTGTTACACAGTGAGTTTGGTGTGTCAGTGTGAGGCAGTACTCTAATTACACTCTCTGGTTGATGTGTACACATGCAAGATGTTTTAAAGCACTTTAGGCCTGCAATTTAGAATTCAATGTGATTTCTGCCCTTAAAACGTTGCTTTGTGTCAAATTCAGATTTTTCCCCAGGACTTTTGCCATCTATCCCACTCCACCATGCCCCCCTCCAGGTGTTAGACCCCTTGAAACATCTTTTCCATCACTTTTGTACCCAGCATAAGTGTTTCTAGTTTTCAAAGTTCGCCTCCCCATTGAAGTTTATTGCGAAAATCGGAGGTTCGGGCCATCTCTAGTGGGCAGGTGGCAACCTTATTGGGTCCTGTTCACTCACTGTGCAGAGGTCCAGGCCCTTCTAGTGAGTAAGCAGCAACCTATATGGATGCTATTCTATACCTCCCAAATTTTTGAGACAAGAAAGAGGGACACTTAAGCCACGCCTCTGCCACACCCCTGATCACGCCCCCGACACACCCCTAGTCATGAATACCATAAAGATTTCATAAGAAAAATATGTTGTTTTATAATTCAAAACCACAGTGGTCCTTTCTATCCTGGTTCATTTTCCTTCATATTAACATTTTAAAATTAAAAAAAAAATATCAATTTAAAGGATGGGAATGAAGTTTAGAGTCAATCAAACACATTTTTTTTAGTAGAGAAATATATACATTTACATAGAAAGAGGGACAAAGTCCTGAAACAGGGACCAATGAGGAGGAAAGAGAGACAGAGGGACATGGCTCCCAAAGAGGGACTGTCCCTCCGAAAGAGGGACAGTTGGGAACTATGGCTATTCCTTTACTGGTCAGGTGCCTTCAGTGAGCGAGCTCTTTAATTGATCTGCGCACTCACCAATCAGAGGTTTGGGCCCCTCTAGTGAATGAAAGGTCACCTTATTGGATCCTAATCACTCACAGAACACTGGTCTGGGGAAGCCATGATTAACCTCACACCAGATCAGCAAACCCTTCAACTATTCGCTTGCCATGGATTAGCCAAATCTGGGTTGAATGCTGGTTTGATCAGTTTCATAACTGTTTCATTATCCAAAACTGAAATATCACATTTTGACAGATTACTGATGCACTAAGAGGTATAAATGGGAAATGAGCTGGATTCTGAACATAATGTACTTTCCCTTGAAGACATTTGACACATGATGCTTTGACGGGATCATAAACAGTAGCATGAAGTCATTTACTTAAAAGTTCACTTCCTCCTTTGTTCTGAGTAGGGATTAGTCACTTGGAAGAACTGCATTCTTCAAGCCTTTTATAATGTTACAGATACCCAGAGGGATATTTTTCGCCTTATGCTGGGAATACACGGTTCGTTTTTGCCTTCGTTTAAACCTTCGATTCGTTCGGTAAACGAATCGAGTGTTGAAAACGTATGTGAAAATAGTCATAATCTCATTATAGTTTCGATTAATAGACCCCAAAAACGAACGACTAGTGATCGAACATGTTTGATATTATCTCTCTTTATCCATCTAATCGAGCCATTGGTAGGCTTGATGGCTGTTCAGATCGATTATATATTCGTTTATGCTAGTCCGTCCCTGTAAAAAGGGATTTTCGTTTCGTTTCTTTGCAGCCTTCGATCATTGGAAAAACGAAACCATCAGAATCGAAAAAAAAACCGAAACCGTGGGTGGTGATATTAACCGTATGACCGATTATTTCGGGATCGAAAAGGACAAAAGGCACAATCGAAACGAAGGTTTAAACGAAGGCAAAAACGAACCGTGTATTCCCAGCATTAGGGCAGCCGGACCACACATTGTTTTGCTTTCAGAATCCCCTAGAGCTATCTATGTAAACATGAGAGAGTTCCTCTGTGTTTCCCATAACAATCAATCAGGATTCCTGCTGGCTCTGTTTTATTAGCTTTATTTAAAGCTCCACCCCAGGCACAAATGTCTTCCTGGTCCTGTTCAGCGCAGAGCAGCTCCGTGATTGGCTGCTAGAATTGCCAACCAAATCTTATTAAAAAAAGCCAGAAGATCATCAGCAGTGGGCAAAAACTGCTATCAGGCCTAGGGCCCCATTTCATCTTAATCCTTATCTGTGCCTGATCTATAACTTTTCTGCTAAATTTCCATTTATGCGTTTTCCCCACATTTGTTCTGAACGACAATTTGTATTAGAAAACATGCTAATGATAGTCATGCTGCATTTTTCTGCATTGCGTGGCTGAATCACGCATGTGTCTGCATGTGAGATGCAAAAAATGTGAATGTGTTTTACATAGAAAGCAATGGAGGAGAAAATGTCCAATATTCTACCCATGTGTTAAAATATGCAAATTTTTCTTTGTTCTGTGTGAAAATTTTCATACCAATTCATAAATGGAAAACACAAGTGTGGAGTGAAAACTGCGCCAACAGTAATGAACAACATCAGCCCCCACATCATGTTATCTCTAAAGCTGTTCCTTTTGTCAGGTGAGCTGTCAATACATCAGTCTACGGTTGCGTATACACCTCTAGACTTATGTCACCCGTTAGGGATCGGGACCTGATTTTCCATAAGGCACTGTAGGCTCATGCCTACAGGCGCCAGAGGGTGGAGAGGCAGCTCACCCCCTCCTTTTCCTCCCTGTCTATGTAGAGTCACAAGCTGAGTGTAAATGAGAGGTTGCTCACCCGGTACATAGCATTCAACTGACAAAATATCCCTTCAACTGTGTGTCCAGTCTCCATGGATACAGTGGTGTCCTTCCTCATGTAACACGCCAGGGGTGTGTGGAGGTTGGAATCTTGGATGCCAGAGTGTAGGTGCCTATAGACTCCCGTGATGTAAATCCGGGCCTGAATATATATCAGTAATATATCAGTAATATTGTTCTATTGCCTTATCTTATCCTATCCTCACACTAGCCCCCTACATCTATGCCTAACACTAACCTACCCCCTATCTATGCCTAACGCTAATCTGCTTACTACCCATCCCAAACAGGAATACCACTGCTCTCCAGTGCCGCTAACAGGACTCACTGCTGCTACCCACAATTATGCTGCAAGGTAGCTAAACTCCACCACTGCTATCCCTGCTAAATGGAGTTTGGCTAATCACTACCCAATTAACAGTACTCCCGTAGGTACCCGAATTCGGCTACACAGTAGCTGACCTACAGAGCTCCCACCACTAGACAGTGGTGACTCTGGTTGCGTCTAACAAGACAAGACACAGAATATTTACATTGCGCTTTTCTCCCTGTGGACTCAAAGTGCCAGAGCTGCAGCCACTAGGACATGCTCAGTAGGCAGTAGCAGTGTTAGGGAGTCTTGCCCAAAGTCTCCTTACTGAATAGGTGCTGGCTTACTGAACAGGAAGATCCAGGATTAGAACCCTGGTCTCTTGTGCCAGAGGCAGAGTACACTATCCGGTAGGGAAAGCTGCAATGCAGCCCAACCTTGGCTCCAATGCAGTTGCATGCCATGGTTCATGTATACAAGCCCTTACACCTGAATCCAGCAGGGAAGCCAGGCTATTTTGTTTGTGACATCGCAGCAGTGCAAGCCTCTGTTTACCTTCTGAATACCTTCTAACTGTGTAATACTCTCACATTTCACTTACTTGTGACTCATTCTTTATGATTTTGTGTTTTATGAGGAAAACTTCACATGTCAGTTAGGTGAGGTGGTTGAAGTGTAACTTGCAATGAAGGACCTGCCTATAAAGTAAACAACGGCAGTGATTGTGCTAACCAGAGTTCTCCAGATTCTCTAGAATGGGTTGTAAAGGGGGTTCCCAACTGGCGTGTGTAGGATTGTTTCCTGAAGAAAAGGCCTTCCTGATCCATTGTGAAAAAATAGCCTGACCCCTATTCGTTGGTTGTTGGGGGTCTCCATGGCCTGAGGCAGATTGCTCCATATGGGGGGGTAGCTGCAATCCATGATGGAGGTATATTGAAGAGAGTCAGACTTCAGTCACAGAACCGGGTTTGCTTGTTCAGGTTCTATGGCTAAAAGTGTTAGGCTAAGTATGCACACTAGATGAAAGTCGGCCACAGCAGCTAACAGCGTCTGCTTGGGGCAAGGATTGTTTGTTCATCTAGTGTGTGTAGTGGCCACCCAACATTCCTTAAATCTGAAGTGAAAATACATTTATAAGATGAGGATTTGTATGTGTAGTACAGCTAAGAAATAGAACATTAGTAGCACAGATATGAGTCTCGTATTGTTTCCAGTACAGGAAGAGTTAAGAAATTCCAGTTGTTATAAATGCAAAAGAGCTCTCCAACTCATTGGGCTCGATTCACAAAGCGGTGCTAACCCAGTTAGCATGCCTAAAAGACTTTAGGCGTGATAACCATTGCACCATGCTGGTGAAAAGCCAGTTTAGGCGTGATAAGTTTAGGTGTGATAAGTTTAGGTGTGATAAGTTTAGGCATGCTAAGTTTAGATAAGTGTAGATCGCTTGCAAAGTCCCGCACGCAAAGCAGCGCCATTAAACTTTATACAAAGTGCACCAGTCTTTGCTAGCGTAAAACTTTTGATCAGCTGTGCACTGCGGTGCTAACGCAGTTGGCGCTTAAACTTAGCATGCCTAAACTTATCACACCTAAACTTATCATGCCTAAACTTATCACACCTAAACTTATCACACCTAAACTTATCATGCCTAAACTGAGTTTAGGCATGATAAAGGGCTTTTCACCAGCGTGCTAACTGTTAGCACCGCTTTGTGAATCAGGCCCTTTTAGTCAAAGAGCAGTGCTATTTTCTGAAGCACTTATTTAAACCTGTCTCTCACTGCTTCTTGTTTGTTTAAGGTTTTTCTGCCAGGAAGTTCAAAGGGTCTTTAGCTCTGCTCTATTTCATCATTTAAAATGCAGCGTGTAGTTTGTAAACTGCAAATATTAAAGAATGAAGCAATGTTATAGAAAAACAGCTATATAACTGAAAATAAAAAATATACTTTTTTCTTAGCTATTAATGTCCTATGCATTATTTGTACTACACATTCAATTCATTATAAGTTTTTTTCACTTCAGTGTCACTTTAAGGATCTGGCATGACAGATACTTTATGACCCTCAACACCTGGACAGCCCCAATTGCATTGTTCTCGCCATTACCCCAGCAACGGGAAGCCGCTTTATTGTGCACCGCTCATCATCCTTCCACCACTTCCATAGCAACAGAAATTATTTCGCGTCTGTTCAGCATCAAACCCAGAAGTGTCACCCACGGGATCGTTTCCCGATCAATATTCGGATGTGCATACATAGCTTTAGAGGCAGAGGATCCGCGGAATTGGAGGCCATTGTAGCCATGAAGTTAAATCCTGGATTATTTTTACAGTGATGCACTTCAGTTGGGTCAGGAACTGCGCAGAGGATGCATTGTTTGTGGGCTGCAGATCTTATAGTGGCCCTGGCTTCATGTGTATAAGTCGGCCGCAGTTGGTGGCTCCTGGTGGCCTTATGTTATGTCCATGATCGGTTTAAGTGAGGTCTCTTTCAGATGGGTAGCGGAAGGCACTGAATTCACCACCTGTCAGCTGACCTCTTGCATTGGCCAGTTGCTTGTTAGCATTGGACAGACTGCTATGGAGACACATCTGAGTGCGGCCACAGCATTGCTGCCATTTTCTGCTGTGCAGTAACACCACTGCATGTTAAGCGCTGACACGCATGTTGCACCTGAACGGTGCTTGTAGGCTTAACACGCACGCAGTTCAGACATCCATCTGAAGAAGGTGTAAATAGAATTGTGAATTGGCACTTCAGGGTAATGGTAGTTGGTGATCCATTCAAGCATTTAGAGTCCTTTAGTTAGTTTAACTGGTAAAAAGTAAATCATTTTGGGCAGTAGGATTGTAAGCTCGACGACCACTTCACAGTAGACTCTTTTAGGGTGGGTCCTACACGACACTGGCCTACTCTGATTGTTGCTAGTCAACCGTATAACCCTACACTAATGTTGGATAGGCCTAATCTAATATTAATCTCATCAATGTGGTTAGCCCTAAGCTACAGTCAGTCTATGGGGTGGGGTGGTAGTTGGGGAATGTCATTCTAAAATTAGTATAATACAGTGTGTCTGTCTGGTTCTCAGTATTAGTTACTTCTACTGGTACAAAGGGGTACACCAGGTAAACATTGATTGTTTACCTGTTTTATCACAAATTGTACAGTAGTTTTAATTAATATAAGTCAGTATGTTCTGAATGGTGGTAAATATCACATTATTAGTTACATGTAAGGAAGGAGATGTTTACTGCAGGAGATGACAGTTGCTGCAGGAGATTAGGTGAACAAGACATTCACTGCAGGAGATGGCAGTCACTGCAGGATATTAGTTGAAGGAGATATTGAATGGCAAAAAATAACGAACAAAAAAAGTAAGGGATCCGGAGGCTGACACCAATTTAGAAAGTAGCCACAGCAAATGACCCCCATGTCTCGGAGAAAGCTGCTTGCCACCACATAACCATTTCACATTGTAGCCCTTGTTTGCCCGGAGCGTCCGCAACGAGGTGAAGACCTTACCAGTATCACCACCAATATACCCTCTGGAGACTTTACACCTTTAGCTGCAATGAGAAGTGCAACAAAAACTTTTCATCACTGTATAAACAACCCTAAGAAGAAAAGAAAAACCTAACGCCAGTGGGAGGATAGGTGGTTCACCCTTTTCCAAGAGAATTTCCCGCTCCCCAACCTTCCCCTTCCCCCTATATACAACACGTACCAACTCCTGCCCAATCAGAGGGAAACTTTTCTCTTCCTCCAAATAATTAACCCCTTCTTGCCTGCTAGACGCCCGGCAAGTCCTATCATAAGGGGCCATCCTTAGTACGCTGCACTCCCCCATCCAAGTGCTACTGTGTAGCCTAACTTGTGCTGCACCTTGGTGAATTGTCATCTGTCTCCTTAGGGCCCTTTCACACTATGCCATGTTTGCAGTGCAACAAATTGGATAATGCATTGCATGCATTGAGTTACCGGGTGACGCATACGGTGCAGGATGGGGTGCAAGTCTATAGACTGTACTTTATGCTGCACTATATGTGTTGCATCGAACAAAATTGATATTTCAGCACTGTCACGATCCATTTTCTTAGGATGTGCGCTGTAACGGGTGTAGTGTGAAAACAAAAGGCCATTGCTACTGTATAGATGAGGCAGATTGTATAGATCTATGTAAGTGGTCAGAGCTGGATTACAACTCAGAGGCCCATAGGCACAGGCATTTTAGTGCCCTAAACTCCACCCCTGAACAGAGGCCACACCCCTAAGTAACAAAATATTCTGAACTCTAATCCCTTTCTTATATCACCAACTGTCCTTAGAATCTTACACTCTAATCACTGTCTCATATCATCCTTAGTGGCATGAGACAAGAATAAGGGTATAAGTACCTGAGGTCATTGATACGAGGAGGATGGGCCCCCTCTCCCACATAAGGCATCTGTAGGCACGAGTCTACAGTGCCTTATGGAAATCCAGCCCTGTAGTATTTAGATGTTTCAACTGGATTCTCCAGGTAACTGCCTATCACTGGAGACACTGGAAGAAAGGAGCAGTTACTGAGGAGCAAGTGAAGAGTTGGGTGAGATTGGTGTCTATTTGATGGTAGGCCACAAAAGATGTTACAGTAGGCTAAGACCGGATATGATAATGACCTTCCAAGAGGAACAGTCATAAACCATGACAAAGGTTCCAATGCTTGAATACTCTGCTGAAAAGAATTTGGCTGGAGGTTCCCTTTAGCACATTAGCTAGTGTTACGGAAAGATGTGGCTCCTAGTTTGTGTATAGAAGCAAATGCCGGAACCGAGTTGTTTCTCAGACTTTTCTGTTCATTCTGACATCATCACACCCACAAAGTGTTGGCAAACAGGGCTTAACACTCTCCCATGAGGGAAGGACTACACAGTAAACACGCCAAGCACTGCACAGTAAACAGGTCTCTCCATGCCACACTTGTTAGGAGGAAACCACAGAGTACTTTCAGGGAGTACACACATGATTTGTAAACTGTACTTGAAAAGGTACTTCTGTTGTGATTTTCACAGCTCTAGTGTGACCACATTTAATAAGCACTTATGGTTGGTTGTATGTGTGACAGTGCAGGCGTTCATAATAAAAAGGGGCCTGGAAATTTGGGCGCCCAGCAAAGTCGATAATAGAACTCTACAGAACTCCACAGCACTCACAGCAGTCCACAGTACTCTACAGCACTTTACAGCACTCTACAGCACTTTAAAGGACTGTACAGCACTCCACAGCACTTTACAGCACTCTGCAGCACTCCACAGCACTCTACAGCACTCTACAGCACTTTAAAGAACTGTACAGCACTCCACAGCACTTTACAGCACTCTGCAGCACTCTACAGCACTCCACAACACTCTACAGCACTCTACAGCACTTTAAAGGACTCTACAGCACTTCACAGCACTCTACAGCATTTTAAAGGACTTTACAGCACTCCACAGCATTCTACAGCACTCCACAGCACTCTACAGCAGTCCACCCTGGTGTATGTGCATGGTGCACATGGATACATTATGTTAGCTCCCTTGTGCGATTGGTAAGATGCACTTTCTGTCCCAGGAGAGAACGTCAGGATGTGTGGTCCTAATTCATTGATAGGTTTGATGCAATGAATGTGTTTGCATGTCTGCACTATGCATGTTACAGGGCCAGAGTTAGGACACCTATGTTTACCTGGGTACTTCTGCGCAGTATAGGTGACTAAGCATAAGAATGCATTCTTCTGTGAACTAAGACCGCCTTTTTTAACTTAGCTGTAGGGATAACAGTTGTGCCTGGATGAGTGAATCTGTGAATGCATTTGTTTGAACATTTGCATGCGTGAGTGCGAGGGGTTAATTAATTTTTGCTGTTTTCTAACCACACCCCCTTCAGCACCTCCCTTTCCTTAATAACTTATATAATGTCCTAACTAGAGGCGATGTGCCTGGATATATGTATAATCTCTACAGCAGTCCACAGCACTCTACAGCAGTCCACAACACTCTACAATAGTCCACAGCACTCTACGGCACTCCACATTACTCCACATTACTCCACAGCACTCTACAGCAGTCCACAGGACTCTACAGCATTCCACAGGACTCTACAGCACTCCACAGGACTCTACAGCACTCCACAGGACTCTAAAGCACTCCACAGCATTGTACAGCAGTCCACAGCACTGTACAGCACTCCACAGCACTTCACGGCACTCCACGGCACTCTACAGCACTCCACAGCAGTCTACAGCAGTCCACAGCACTCTACAGCAGTCCACAGCACTTTACACGGCTTCCCCCATGTCACGTCTTGTGCCCCTGGCTTCCCCCCTCCCCCATGTCACTTCTTTTGCCTGCAGCTTCCCCCATATGATCTCTTGTCCCCCAGCTCCCCCCTGTGTTATCTCTTTTCCTCCCATGTGTCATCTCTTGTCTCCCATATTACCTTTTGTGCCCCTCTGTCACCTTGTACCCCAGCTTCCCCCGTCATCTCTTGTCCCCCCAGCTCCCCTTGTGTCACCTTTTGTGCCCTCGGCTTCCCCTGCAGAGGCGTATCTGGCCAATATAGCACCTATGGCAAACACTGAGATTTCCCCCACCTCCAGCATAGATAGTGAGAGGAGTCCACCCAGTATAATAGCCCTCCCCTCCAGTATAGGTGGTAAGAGGTGTCCCCCCAGGATAAGTAGCCCCCCCCCCCCAAGGTTTTAGGTAGTGAGAGGTATCCCCAGCATAGGGGCAATCCCCCCAGTCTAGGCAGTGAGCGGTGCCCCCAGTGTAGGCACCCCCCCCCCAGTTTAGGAAGTGAGTTGTGCCCCCAAAATAGACAACCCTCCCAGTTTAGATAGTGAGTAATGCAACCGGTATAGGCAGCCCCTCTCCCCAGTTTAGGTAGTAAGTGGTCCCCCCAGTACAGACAGCCCCCCATTTTAGGTAGTGAGTGGAGCCCTCAGTATAGGCAGCTTCCCCACCTCCCCCCAGTCTAGGTGTCCTCGGTATAGGCTGCCCCACCAGTTTAAGGAGTCAGTAGTGCCCTCATTATAAGCAGTCCCCCAGTAAGTGGTGCCCCAAGGGGTCCCCGCAGTATAAGCGCCGCCCCGCCCCTGTCACAGACCTCAGTCAGCGCAGTGCCCACTGTCCCCGCTGCCTTCCCATCGCAGCCTTAGACCTCCGATCGGTGCTGCCCGCTGTCCCCGCTGCCTCCCCGTTACAGCAGCAATGGTCATTACACTTCAGTTCAATGGGAAAGTGAAGGCACATGGTACCCGCGCAGCTGTATTTCAAATACGGAAGTGACTAATGATGTCACTTTGGCATTGCACTACTGTGTGCGGGTACCATGCGCCTTCACTTTCCCGTTGATCTGAAGGGTAATGATCATTGCTGCTGTAATGGGGAGGCAGCACTGGGATGGAGGGCAGCACTGATTAGAAGGCTGAGGTTGTGGGGATGGCGGGCAAGTGGAAAAAAAAACGCTGTCCGCCCCTGGGAAGATGGATTGGCTCAGGCACAAGCCACTGTGCGTACCCCGGCAGTACTGCATGGGAGATGTGGGGAGTGGAGATGCATGGCTGAAGGTGAGAGGGCCTCTCCCCTTCAGCCGTGCATCTCCCTTCCCCATCCCTTACCCGATTGGCCACGAGCAGCGGCCACGTTTGCCATCTGCACTGCCCGCCAGACCGAATGCCCGGTCTCTCATCCACTGGTTCGCTCGTCCACCCTTCATGAAGGAGGGGAGACCGAGACAAGACGCAGACACCACGCTGCAGCTGGAGGGAGGTAAGTCATTACTATACTGGGCACCTATACTTATCTAACTGTACTGGACACCTATGCTTAGCAGAGATGATCAATGAGATGCAAATTGTTCTGAAATTATGCACATTTTTATTCAAATGTATGCAGTTTGAAAATGGACCAATCATTTTAAACCCAGGTTTAAATTGATTGGTCCATTTTCAAGCTGCATATAATTGCATAACAATTTGCATACATTTGCATCAACTCTGAATAATTTGCTTATCTGTGATCATCCCTAATGCTTAGCAACCTGTACTTTATACCTATCTACCTATACTGGGCACCTATACTTAGCTACCTGTACTTGGCACCTATACTTAGCTACCTGAACTTTTCACTTATACTTAGCTACCTATACTGGGCACCTATACTTAGCTACCTGTACTTGGAACCTATACTTAGCTCCCTGAACTTTTCACTTATACTTAGCTACCTATACTGGGCACCTATACTTAGCTACCTATACTGGGCACCTATACTTAGCTACCTTTACTGGCACCTATACTTAGCTAACTGTACTGTTAGATCTCTTGGTCTCTGCAAATTTCAAAGTAATATAATAATTTCTTTTTTTGTATTGCGTTTTTCTCCTGTCAGATTCAAAGCGCTTGCAAGGCAGCCACTAGAGAGCACTCAGTAGGCAGTAGCAGTGTTAGGGAGTCTTGCCCAAAGAACTCCTTACTGAATAGGTGCTGGCTTACTCAATAGGAATAGCCCTTAACCATTACACTATCCAGTAGCTCGCGAGCCCAAAAAAAAATGCAGCATTGAGGGGTAATTTGGGCACCTGATAAACATCAGGTGCTGGACCCAATGCACACTATTTCACCTCAGTACTGTAATTTCAATGGGTGCCCATACAGCGCCCAAACTTCCACCGCAAGCGGGTGCCCAAATTTCCTGCTTCCCAGTGCAGTCCATAGCCTATAATGGCTTTGTCAGTATGAGCCACTGTAGTGACAAAGCAAAAACGATATTCTAATAGACATATATGTATATCAGGTTGCGCAGTACTGGCAAACACATCTGCTGTTTTTAAAGCACACCTGAATTGAGAGTAATATGGAGGTTTCTAAACAATGCAGCTATCCTGCTGATCCTCTGCCTAGAATCTGAACAAGCATCCAGATCAGGTGTTTCTGATTAAAGTCAGAATGGATTAGCTGCATGCTTGTTTCAGGTGTGTAATTCAGACACTACTACAGCTGAAGAGATCAGCAGGATAGCCAGACAACTGGTATTGTTTAAAAAGAAATAAATATGGCAGCCTCCATATACCTCTCAGTTCAGGTGTACTTTAACTACTAGACGACCGCGTCACGGCGATGGGCGTGGCCGCGGCGGCAGCAGCCCCAGGACCGCGTAACACCGATCGTCGTAAAGTCCTGGGGCTCTGTATTGCAGGAGATCGCACGCATCTCCTGCTTGGTGGGCGGAGCGGAGCTGTCCCCTCCTGAGGCTGAAGCCTATGACAGCTGATCACGGGGATTGGCTGGTGGGGGAGGGAGGGAGGGAGGGGGGGGGTTACAGTAGTTTAAAAAAAAACACATATTTTTATTAAAAAAACATACAAACAATCAAATAAACAAACAAACAAACATTGGGGGGGGCGATCAAACCACGCCAACAGAGAGCTCTGTTGGTGGGGAGAAAAGGGGGGGGCATGACTTGTGAGCTGTGTGGAGTGGCCCTGCTGCTTGGCCTTAAAGCTGCAGTGGCCAATTTAATGAAAAATGGCCTGGTCTTTAGGGGGGTTTAACACTGCGGTCCTCAAGTGGTTAAATCGTAAAAATATTTTCCTTAAAGGGATACTGTAGGGGGGTCGGGGGGAAATGAGTTGAACTTACCCAGGGCTTCTAATGGTCCCCCACAGACATCCTGTGCCCGCGCAGCCACTCACCGATACTCCGGCCCCGCCTCCAGTTCACTTCTAGAATTTCAGGCTTTAAAGTCTGAAAACCACTGCGCCTGCATGCCCGTGTCCTTGATCCCGCTGATGTCACCAGGAGCATACTGCGCAGACACAGACCATACTGGGCCTGCACAGTATGCTCCTGGTGACATTAGCGAGATCGAGGACACGGCAATGCAGACGTAGTGGTTTTCAGACTTTAAAGTCTGAAATTCCAGAAGTGAACCGGAGGCGGGGCCAGAGCATCAGTGAGTGGCTGCGCGGGCACAGGATGTCTGCGGGGGACCATTGGAAGCCCCGGGTAAGTTCAACTCATTTTCCCCCGACCCCCCTACAGTATTCCTTTTAAAAATGTGCAATATCGTATCAAAGCTACCTTTTTGTAATTCAATGTTTTTAAAATGTTAAAATTATTCTTTTGACCTGCAGCCTAAAATTGTCAGACAATTTAAATTTCACTGATCAGCAACCATGGCAACAGTGGACTTTGTGTACTTTTTTGTAGAGAACATCCCCAAGTTTTCATGTACAGGCAAACCGAGTCGCCAAAAGGATAAAAGTCGATAAAAAAAATTTAAAATCCTGGAAGGACAAGGTGGATTTCCCTCCTCCAAGTAGATACAACAAACTGTTGATATAGTTCAACAAAGTATTTATTCACATACTCCAGAAAGTGCAACGCGTTTCACAGGCATACCCTGCTTCCTTAGGCTATGAACGGAGCATAAAACTCATGTAGGTCTAGAACAAAGCAAAGCACCTCCACTTTCTGGAGTATGTGAACAAATATTTGGTTGAACTTTATCAACAGTATGTTGTGTACTTGGAGGAGGGAAGTCCACCTCGGTCTCCCCCGATTTTTAAACTTTTTATCGACTTTTATCCTTTTGACGCCTCTGTTTGCCTGTACATGTTCTATGTCCACCCTTGGTGGAGGGGTGTTGCCCCCTTTTTTCCAATCTACAGAGAGCGATTTCTTAATCCTGAGTGGGGACAGGTCTAATCTCCCCACCTGCCTTTACAGTGGTTACCTAGAAGGTAATCCTGGTTTGTGAGTATTAATATTATATACTTACTTTGTCACACCCATATTACCAGTACATACTACACTATATTGGGCTCTTTGTGTCTCTTTTTCTGTATCACCAAGTTTTAATCTTTCTACATAAGGATGGTAATTAACTGAACATTGACTGTACAAATTTCCATACACAGAGTAGTTAGTTTTCAATTTATAGAATGTATATGGTCCGTTGAGCAGCATAGAGATTAAATGATTTGTGGTTGGTAAGATTGGATATTGATTGGTTTGTTTGTGGAATAAATGTGGTGCTAAAACCGTTTCCATCTATAGTAAGTAACTGTACAGGGCCAGAAACCACATGTTTTTTTCCCCTCTGGTTTATAATACTTGGATTGGATATGAGTCGTCATAGCAAGGCAGCAGCTTAAAGAGAACCAGAGGCGGGGTTCTTCCATCGCAATCCATATACAAAGGCTGGGTCTGTCTATAGAGCCCAGCCTCTGTTGCTAGTTAGTTCCCGCCAAAGCCCCCCCTGCGCGCTGTCAGACCCCATAAAACACAGCCGCGCTACGCGGCTGTGTTTACCTTGCTACTGTCAGTCTCGGCTGCTCCCCCGCCTGCTGAATCGCTCCGGTCCCCGCCCGCGTCCCTTCCCTCCAATCAGCGGTGAGGGAAGGGACGTGGGCGGGGACCGGAGCGATTCAGGAGGCGGGGGAGCGGCGAGACTGACAGTAGTGAGCTCAATACAGCCGGCTGCAACACGCTGCGTGTCGCCAGCGCGGTTGTGTTTTATGGGGTCTGACAGCGTGCAGGAGGGGCTTTGGCAGGAACTAACTAGCAACAGAGGCTGGGCTCTATAGACAGACCCAGCCTCTGTATATGGATTGCGATGGAAGAACCCCGCCTCGGGTTCTCTTTAAAGTGTACCTGAAACGAGTGAAAAAAAAAGCATACATACCTAGGGCTTCCTCTAGTCCCCTTCAGGCCAATCTGTCCCTTGCCTTATTCCCAGGCCACCTGGATCCTCCAGTAGGCAGCCCGGTAAATCCGCCAGTTGGCAAAGGCACATTCTGGATGCCTGCGCACTCCCCTATCATGCTCCTGTGGCCGGAAGCGTGATGGGGCCATGCATGTGCAGTACGCCCCAACTGTCAGAATTACTGAACCGCCTAGTAGTGGAGGATCCAGATGGTGGAGGAGGACGGCAAGGGAGCAATCAGCCTGAAGGGGACTGGAGGAAGCCTCAGGTATGTATACTTTATTATTTTCCTTGTGGCAGAGTTCACACTGTAAATCTGCAGTTGCGGTGCTGCCTGGGGGCGAAAACAGCCTTCGGGGATTACCGTGTTAGTACATGCTAATGGGGAATCTGGCAGTTGGCCAAGTAGGAGGTGAGGCTCACTTCCTGTGGCCGAAGCGATCACGTGCGCAGAAGCGTATTGCTAAAATACGCTTCCACGCATGGGTGACACGTAAAACTTGCGGCAGTCGTTATAAAAAGCGCGTTGCCATAGACTTACATGACTTCCTGTCTGCCGCACGTCGCCACAGAGGTCGCACGGTAACGTAGGTTTGCGCTCATGGTAGAGTAGTGTGGTGTCATGTCCTGCGTGCCCGCGTCGTGTCTAGTGTGATATGCCCCATAGACTTTCATTGCCCTTGCGTTAGGCTGCAGTAAAATGCTGCACTGCACCACAGCAGTGTGAAAGGCCCCTTAGAGTTCAGTTCCCTCTGTAAGGCCTGGAACTCACTAGGAATCGCTGTATCGATTTAAAATTACCACAGCGCTGTGTGCAGCAATCCCTAGGGCTTTTGCGTTCACGATTTCCCGACACTTGGAAGCGCTGTTCATTAAACTAGTTTTTGTGGGGTTTTTTTTAAATATCATTTTATTTATACTTACCAGGCATCCTTTGGGCGGATTCACACTACAAGAGCTTTTTAAACACTAGAGAGTTTAAAAGCTCTTACTAATGCAATGCTTTGGGGGATAACATAGGATAACATCAGGGTTGCTCGTAAACTACGCCAGCGCGAATATACGCATCGTAGTATGCAACTATGCATCGTAGTTTGTAGGCGAAGTTTAAGAACTACGAGTACGCATTTCCGCGTAGTCGTTGTCCCGCTATGCGAAGCTTTGCCCGCTACGCGTAGTTGACGTATGTATTGCAAAGTCAACTACGCGTGCGGTAACTGCATTTATATGGGTCATTGCGCATGCGCAGAAATTTTATTGCCCTTTGTACGCATACAATTCCCCATTGGATGGTGGAATGTATGCTTATATTAGTTTGTGTATGCGCATAGTTAGCAGATTATTGCGGAAATTTTTCCGCATAAGGGCAT
This sequence comes from Hyperolius riggenbachi, assembly GCF_040937935.1. Taxonomy (NCBI): domain Eukaryota; kingdom Metazoa; phylum Chordata; class Amphibia; order Anura; family Hyperoliidae; genus Hyperolius; species Hyperolius riggenbachi. Next base: position 70,936,929 of record NC_090657.1, read on the forward strand.
AAGCGGTCGCATCAACTACGCTACGCAATACGTGAAGCTTGCATATTTCAATGCGTAGTCTACGGTATGCTAACGTAGCGAAGCGGCTGATTGCGGAGCCGTAGATTGCGAAGCGTATTTGAGTAAAAATACGAGTAGTTTCTCTCCCCCCCCCCCCGCCTAAAGGAAGAGGTCATTGGTGCTTCTCTAGGACCAATCAGAGAAGCGCCTCTTCCTTTAGGGGGCGGAGCTGCGGACGAAAAAGGAAATCAAAACACCAGGTGAGTATTTAAGGCCTCTTTTCCATGAACTCTTGAGCTGTGTGTTCGGCAAGCAGCTACCAGCCAGCAGTGAGCAGCTACCAGGCAGCAGTGAGCAGTTACCAGGCAGCAACATGCAACAAGGCAGCAACAAGCAGTTACCATGCAGCAGTGAGCAGTTGTGAGAGTTTGAGAGGCATTTCACTGCTTATCAACGATTCGTGGAAAAGAGGCCTGTGTGCTCAGCAAGCAGTTGCCAGGCAGCAGTGAGCAGTTACCAGGCAGCGACAAGCAGTTACCAGGCAGCAGTGAGCAGTTGTGAGAGTTTGAGAGGCATTTCACTGCCTAGAAACACTTTGTGGAAAAGAGGCCTAACTTAGTCTGCCAGCACTGTTATGATTTGAGGAAGAACACCACCATCTAGTGGGAAGTTTGTGCAGGGTAAGGCTTGGTAACACGTACACCATGACGCTGGATTCACAGTGGGCTGTTGCACAATACATGCATTATGACTGTGGACTGCAATGGACACTGGACATAAACTTTATTACAAAGCCTGCATGCAGTGAACAGCCTGTGAACAGGCCCATAGAATTGTATGGGCAGCGAGATGACATGCAGAATTGCTCTGCAACATAGCTGAGCTCTGTGAACTAGGCCTGAGATTTTTTTCCCATTAAATTCACCAGTTATTTTCCCTGTGCATTGTTTTATAGGCCCTGTGTAGGCATAGTGGAGCAGTTCCAGGAGGGTCCAGATCTGGGGGGGGGGGGCTAACTATTAACCTTCTCCCTCCTTTTAGTACAGGGGTCCATCCTCCATATAAGGTATTTACATAGCTACACTTGTTATAGATCTGAAGATTACGATGTCTGCTCGTTTTATGATCCTTGCAAGATAGGCCCCCAGGCTATTAGGGTCACCATAAGTAAGGCAAGGGAAGGGGTCGATGTCATTAGCCCTTGGATCCCATGAGGCGAGGGGAGGCAGGTTCCTCAGGCAGCGAAAGTAGGGGGCGGCACACGCCTAGCCCCGCCTAGTTGTGGGTGGGGGGGCCGAGCTGAAGGGTGTAGCAGCCACGAAGGGGGGGGGGGGGGAGTGAGCACAGCGGCGGGGAGAGAGGTCGGACCCCCTCTCCCTCACCTGGGCCCTCCCTGTCTGCTCTCCCCCTCCAGGCATTTGTGCAGCGATGTGTCAGCAGCAGGCAGGGGAAGTAATTACTCACCTCTGCGGTCCGCGTTTCAAGCGATGCGAACCACCGCTTGTCACTTCCTGTAATGCCGCCCACTGTACAGAAGCTTTTTCTCTCAGCACCCTTAGTTGTCAGTCTCTCAGGACAGGGAAAATAAAGTTGTTGTTTTTTCCTGGACTGCCAGAAAATTTACAGGGCTAAGGCGACCCCCTGTATTGTCTGTGGTTTGAAACACAACAGTGCCCATCCTGACCTGCGCTCAGAGGCTGGAGCCTCCCCAGCCCCTGTGTCGCCCCGGCCCATAGACCTTGAACAAGCATGCAGATCAGATGTTTCTGACTGGAGTCTGACTTGATTAGTTACATGATTGCTTCAGGTACATTCATACACTACTGCAGCCAAAGAGATCAGCAGTACTGCAAGGCAACTGGGATTGTTTAAAAGGAAATAAATGAAGCAGCTTCAGTTCAGGTGTCCTTGAAGACAATATGGGAAATGAAACAGGTTTGCGTCAAATCCACTCTGTATTATGTACATAGTAGCAGTTACAGCCTTGCACACTGTCACAGTGGTGAGGGGATTTCAGCAATGCGTATCAGTATGAGAGAGACAACGTCATCAAAGCGAAGCAGTTTTTGCGCATGGCACACAGCGAGCGCCAAAAGTAGGCAACGCTGTAGCAGCAATCTTATACTGCACGGTGTGTGTAAGGGTAATGCTGAGTTCTGGTGATCGTCGGACTGCAAATTACATTTCCCTCCAAAATTGCGATGACTGGTAGGAGGAATAGTATTTTACGCCGCCAGGGGTTTGAGCGGCAGCAGGGCGAGTCATCATTCGGCTTACCTTGTGCCCAGCTCACGGGTGGTATGCATATACGCACGCCATCAGAGAGGGCATACACAGCACTCTCTGTTGGGCACACTAATGCGCTGCACAGCACTCTGTTGTCACAACGCAGTGCAGTACTATTCGGTATTCGGTTCCACGGCTCCACCAAGGTTTATATAGTGCAGAGCCGGGACAAGGTCTTCCAGCACCCAAGGCTGAGACACCAAAGTGGGCCCCTCCATCCTTCCCACCTCAGCCGTCACACGCTGATTGCTATTGGACTAAGAGGTGCCCCAGGGCCCCCCCAACACCTTAATCTCTAGTTATCTGGCTTGCAGTCACTGCCATGTATGCCCTTTTCTTATTTCTCTTTGCTACAAACACAATAGGGGAATGACAGCTGCATGAGTTGTGCGCCCCCTCCTATACTGCGCCCTGAGGCTGGAGCCTCTCTCACCTCTGCCTCGGCCCGGCCCTGACATAGTGGTACGTTCCATAACTGTATTTTGGCATTGAATGCATGGTATGTATATACAGTGGGGTATAGTACTGGATTAGCTAGATCTACTTTTAATACTGAGTCTCAAGCGACCAGAAAGAACACTTATACGGCATCAGCCAATTCCCCAGGGTGACGGTTATTTGTATTAACATTTTATCCCAAAAGATTACAAAACGCTATTGCCATAACGCACATTATGTTGATGTCAAAACCGATAAAAAAAAAAAAACTAAAGTTACTTTTTTTAGAAATAACTCTTATTTCCTCTGTTCTCTTTTTTAACATCAAGTGCACCCTACATACATAAATTAAGTAGCCATGTTCCCCAGGTAACAGAATAATTCTGATCTAAAGTCTAAATGATGGAGAGGCACGGGGCAGGCATAGCGGCGCAGCACAGGGGCAGGCATGGGGTGCAGCACAGGGGCAAGCAAGGGGTACAGCACAGGGGCAGGCTTGGGGTGCAGCACAGGGGCAGGCATAGTGGCACAGCACAGGGACAAGCATGGGGTGCAGCACAGGGGCAGGCGTGGCGTGCAGCACAGGGACAGGCTTGGGGTGCAGCACAGGGGCAGGCTTGGGGTGCAGCACAAGGGAAGACGTGGGGTGCAGCACAGGGACAGGCATGGGATTCAGCAAAGGGGCAGACATGTGTGCAGCACAGGGGCAGACATGGCGTTCAACACAGGGCAGGCATGGGGAGCAGCACAGGGGCAGGCATGGGTTGCAACAAAGGGGCAGGCATGAAGTATAGCACAGGGGCAGACATGGGGTGCAGCACAGGGGCAGGCATGGAGTGCAGCACAGGGGCAGACATGGGGTGCAGCACAGGGGCAGACATGGGGTGCAGCACAGGGGCAGGCTTGGGGTTCAGCACAGGGGCAGGTGTGGGGTGCAGCACAGGGGCAGGCGTGGGGTGCAGCACAGGGGCAGGCGTGGAGTGCAGCACAGGGACAGGCTTGGAGTGCCGCACAAGGGAAGGCGTGGGGTGCAGCACAGGGACAGGCTTTGGGTACAGCACAGGGGCAGGCTTGGGGTGCAGAAGAGGGGCAGGCATGGGGTGCAGCACAGGGACAGGCTTGGGGTGCAGCACACGGGCAGGCTTGGGGTGCAGCACATGGGCAGGCTTGGGGTGCAGCACATGGGCAGGCATGGGGTGCAGCACACGGGCAGGCGTGGGGTGCAGCACACGGGCAGGCTTGGGGTGCAGCACAAGGGAAGGCGTGGGGTGCAGCACAGGGGCAGGCATGGGATGCAACACAGGGACAGGCATGGGGTGCAGCAAAGGGGCAGACATGTGTGCAGCACAGGGGCAGACATGGCGTTCAACATAGGGCAGGCATGGAGTGTAGCATAGGGGCAGACATGGGGTGCAGCACAGGGGCAGGCGTGGGGTGCAGCACAGGGGCAGGCTTGGGGTGCCGCACAAGGGAAGGCATGGGGTGCAGCACAGGGACAGGCTTGGGGTGCAGCACAGGGACAGGCTTGGGGTGCAGCACAGGGGCAGGCATAAGGTCTAGCACAGGGGGAGACATGGGTTGCAGCACAGGGGCAAAGGGCAGGCATGGGGTGCAGCACAGGGGCAGGCATGGCGGCACAGCACAGGGGCAGGCATGGCGGCACAGCACAGGGGCAGACATAGGGTACAACACAGGGGCAGGCATGGGGTGCAGCAGAGGGGCAGGCATGGGGAGAAACACAGGGGCAGGCATAGGGCACAGCACAGGGGCAGGCATGAAGTGCAGCACAGGGGCAGGCATAGGGTGCAGCACATGGGCAGACATGGGGTGCAACACAGCGGCAGGCATGGGGTGCAGCACAGGGGCAGACATGGGGACACAGCACAGGGGCAGGCATGGGGTGCAGCACTGGGGCAAGCATGAGGTGCAGCACAAGGGCAGGCTTGGGGTGCAACAAATGGGCAAGGGGCAGGCATGGGGTGCAGCACAGGGGCAGGCATGGCGGCAAAACACAGGGGCAAGCATGGGGTGCAGTACAGGGGCAGGCATGGCGGCAAAGCACAGGAGCAGGCATGGCGGCACCGCACAGGGGCAGACATGGGGTGCAGCACAGGGGCAGGCATAGGGTGCAGCAGAGGGGCATGCTTGGGGTGCAACAAAAGGGTTGGCTTGGGGTACAGCACAGGGGCAGGCATTGTGTGTAGCACAGGGGCAGGCATGAGGCGCAGCACAGGGGCAGGCATAGGGCACACCACAGGGGCAGACATGGGGTGCAGGACAGGGACAGGCATGGGGTGCTGCACAGGGGTAGGCTAAGGGTGCAGCACAGGGGCAGGCTTGGGGTGTAGCACAGGGGCAGGCATGGCGGTGCAGCACAGGGGCAGGCATGAAGTGCAGCACAGGGGCAGGCATAGGGGGCACAGCACAGGGGCAGGCATGGGGTGCAGCACATGGGCAGACATGGAGTGCAGCAAAGGGGCAGAAATTGGGGACACAGCACAGGGGCAGGCATGGGGTGCAGCACAGGGGCAAGCATGAAGTGCAGCAAAGGGGCAGGCATGAGGCGCAGCACAAGGGCAGGCATGAGGTGCAGCACAGGGGCAGGCATGAGGCGCAGCACAAGGGCAGGCATGGGGTGCAGCACAGGGGCAGGCATGGGGTGCAGCACAGGGGAAGGCATGGGGTGCAGCACAGGGGCAGGCATGGGGTGCAGCACAGGGGCAGGCATAAGGTTCAGCACATGGGCAGGCATGGGGTGCAGCACAGGGGCAAGCATAGGGTTCAGCACAGGGGCAGACATGGGGTGCAACACAGGGGCAAGGGACAGGCATGGGGTGCAGCACAGGGGCAGGCATGGCGGTACGGCACCGGGACAGGCTTGGGGTGCAGCACACAGGCAGGCATGGCTGCACAGCACAGGGGCAGGTACAGCACAGTGGAAGGCATGGGGTGCAGCAGAGGAGTAGCCTTGGGGTATAGCACAGGGGCAGGCATTGTGTGCAGCACAGGAGCAGGCATGAGGCGTAGCACAGGGGTAGGTATAGGGCACAGCACAGGGGCAGGCATAGGGCACAGCACAGGGGCAGGCATGAAGTGCAGCACAGGGGCAGGCATGGGGTGCAGCACAGGGGCAGGCATGGGGTGCAGCACAGCGGCAGGCATGGGGTGCAGCACAGCGGCAGGCATGGGGTGCAGCACAGGGGCAGGCTTGGGGTACAGTACAGGGACAGGCGTGGGGTGCAGCACAGGGACAGGCGTGGGGTGCAGCACAGGGGCAGGCTAAGGGTGCAGCACAGGGGCAGGCTTGGGGTGTAGTACAGGGGCAGGTATGGAGGTGGAGCACAGGGGCAGGCATAGGGTGCAGCACAGGGGCAGGCATGAAGTGCAGCACAGGGGCAGGCATAGGGGGCACAGCACAGGGACAGGCATGGGGTGCAGCACATGGGCAGACATGGAGTGCAGCAAAGGGGCAGAAATTGGGGACACAGCACAGGGGCAGGCATGGGGTACAGCGCAGGGGCAGGCATGAAGTGCAGCAAAGGGGCGGGCATGAGGCGCAGCACTAGGGCAGGCATGGGGTGCAGCACAGGGGCAGGCATGGAGTGGAGCACAGGGGAAGGCATGGGGTGCAGCACAGAGGCAGGCATAGGGTGCAGCATAGGGGCAGGCATGGGGTGCAGCACAGGGGCAGGCATAAGGTCCAGCACATGGGCAGGCATTGGGTGCAGCACAGGGGCAAGCATAGGGTGCAGCACAGGGGCAGACATGGGGTGCAGCACAGGGGCAAGGGGCAGGCATGGGGTGCAGCACAGGGGCAGGTATGGCGGTACGGCACCGGGGCAGGCATGGGGTGCAGCACACAGGCAGGCATGGCGGCACAGCACAGGGGCAGGTACAGCACAGCGGAAGGCATGGGGTGCAGCAGAGGGGCAGGCTTGGGGTGCAACACAGGAGTAGCCTTGGGGTATAGCACAGGGGCAGGCATTGTGTGCAGCACAGGGGCAGGCATGAGGCGTAGCACGGGGGCAGGTATAGGGCACAGCACAAGGGCAGGCATAAAGTGCAGCAAAGGGGCGGGCATGAGGCACAGCACAAGGGCAGGCATGGGGTGCAGCACAGGGGCAGGCATGGAGTGGAGCACAGGGGCAGGCAAGGGGTGCAGCATAGGGTCAGGCATGGGGTGCAGCATAGGGGCAGGCATGGGGTGCAGCACAGGGGCAGGTATAAGGTCCAGCACATGGGCAGGCATGGGGTGCAGCACAGGGGCAAGCATCGGGTGCAGCACAGGGGCAGGCATGAGGCGCAGCACAAGGGCAGGCATGGGGTGCAGCACAGGGGCAGGCATGGAGTGGAGCACAGGGGATAGCATGGGGTGCAGCACAGGGGCAGGCATGGGGTGCAGCATAGGGTCAGGCATGGGGTGCAGCATAGGGGCAGGCATGGGGTGCAGCACAGGGGCAGGTATAAGGTCCAGCACATGGGCAGGCATGGGGTGCAGCACAGGGGCAAGCATCAGGTGCAGCACAGGGGCAGGCATGGGGTGCAGCATAGGGGCAGGCATGGGGTGCAGCATAGGGGCAGGCATGGGGTGCAGCACAGGGGCAGGTATAAGGTCCAGCACAGGGGCAGGCATGGGGTGTAGCACAGGGGCACGCATAGGGTGCAGCACAGGGGCAGACATGGGGTGCAGCACAGGGGCAAGCATAGGGTGCAGTACAGGGGCAGACATGGGGTGCAGCACAGGGGCAAGGGACAGGCATGGGGTGCAGCACACAGGCAGGCATGGCGGCACAGCGCAGGGGCAGACATGAGGTACAGCACAGCAGAAGGCATGGGGTGCAGCAGAGGGGCAGGCTTGGGGACACAACACAGGGGTAGGCTTGGGGTATAGCACAGGGGCAGGCATTGTGTGCAGCACAGGGGCAGGCATGAGGCGTAGCACGGGGGCAGGTATAGGGCACAGCACAGGGGCAGGCATAGGGCACAGCACAGGGGCAGGCATGAAGTGCAGCACAGGGGCAGGCATAGGGTGCAGCACATGGGCAGGCATGGGGTGCAGCACAGGGGCAGACATGGGGTGCAGCACAAGGGGCAGACATGGGAACGCAGCACAGCGGCAGGCATGGGGTGCAGCACAGGGGCAGGCATGGGGACACAGCACAGGGGCAGGCATGAAGTGCAGCACAGGGGCAGGCATGAGGAGCAGCACAAGGGCAGGCTTGGGGTGCAACAAATGGGCAAGGGGCAGACATGGGGTGCAGCACAGGGGCAGGCATGGCAGCAATGCACAGGGGAAAGCATGAGGTGCTGTACAGGGGCAGGCATGGCGGCACAGCACAGGGGCGGGCATGGTGGCACAGCACAGGGGCAGACATGGGGTACAGCACAGGGGCAGGCATAGGGTGCAACAGAGGGGCAGGCTTGGGGTGCAACAAAGGGGTAGGCTGGGGTACAGCACAGGGACAGGCATTGTGTGCAGCACACGGGCAGGCATGAGGCGCAGCACAGGGGCAGGCATGGGGTACAACACAGGGGCAGACATGGGGTACAACACAGGGGCAGGCATGGCGGCGCCGCACAGGAGCAGGCTTAAGGTGCAGCATAGGGGCAAACATGGCGGCACAGCACAGGGGCAGACATGGGGTGCAGCACAGGGGCAGACATGGGGTGCAGCACAGGGGCAGGCTTGAGGTACAGCACAGGGGCAGGCTTGGGGCGCAGCACAGGGGTAGGCTTGGGGTGCAGCACAGGGGCAGGCATGGAGTGCAGCACAGGGGCAAGCATGGAGTGCAGAACAGGGGCAGGCATGGGGTGTAGCACAGGGGCAGGCAAAGGGTGCAGCACAGGGGCAGGCATGGGGTGCAGCATAGGGGCAGGCATGGGGTGCAGCACAGGGGCAAGCATGGGGTGTAGCACAGGGGCACGCATAGGGTGCAGCACAGGGGCAGACATGAGGTGCAGCACAAGGGCAAGCATAGGGTGCAGTACAGGGGCAGACATGGGGTGCAGCACAGGGGCAAGGGACAGGCATGGGGTGCAGCACAGGGGCAGGCATGGTGGTACGGCACCGGGACAGGCATGGGGTGCAGCACACAGGCAGGCATGGCGGCACAGCACAGGGGCAGACATGAGGTACAGCACAGCAGAAGGCATGGGGTGCAGCAGAGGGGCAGGCTTGGGGACACAACACAGAGGTAGGCTTGGGGTATAGCACAGGGGCAGGCATTGTGTGCAGCACAGGGGCAGGCATGAGGCGTAGCACGGGGGCAGGTATAGGGCACAGCACAGGGGCAGGCATAGGGCACAGCACAGGGGCAGGCATGAACTGCAGCACAGGGGCAGGCATAGGGTGCAGCACATGGGCAGGCATGGGGTGCAGCACAGGGGCAGACATGGGGTGCAGCACAGGGGCAGACATGGGGACACAGCACAGCGGCAGGCATGGGGTGCAGCACAGGGGCAGGCATGGGGACACAGCACAGGGGCAGGCATGAGGAGCAGCACAAGGGCAGGCTTGGGGTGCAACAAATGGGCAAGGGGCAGACATGGGGTGCAGCACAGGGGCAGGCATGACAGCAATGCACAGGGGAAAGCATGAAGTGCTGTACAGGGGCAGGCATGGCGGCACAGCACAGGGGCGGGCATGGCGGCACAGCACAGGGGCAGACATGGGGTACAGCACAGGGGCAGGCATAGGGTGCAACAGAGGGGGAGGTTTGGGGTGCAACAAAGGGGTAGGCTGGGGTACAGCACAGGGACAGGCATTGTGTGCAGCACACGGGCAGGCATGAGGCGCAGCACAGGGGCAGGCATGGGGTACAACACAGGGGCAGACATGGGGTACAACACAGGGGCAGACATAAGGTGCAGCACAGGGGCAGGCTTGGGGTACAGCACAGGGACAGGCTTGGGGCGCAGCACAGGGGTAGGTTTGGGTTGCAGCACAGGGACAAGCATTGGGAGCAGCTCAGGGGCAGGCAGCGGCAGGCATGGAGTGCAGAACAGAAGAAGGCATGGGGTGCAGCACAGGGGCAGACTTGGGGACACAGCACAGGGGCAGGCATGGGGTGCAGCACAGGGGCAGGCATGGGGTGCAGCATAGAGTCAGGCATGGTGGTGCAGCATAGGGGCAGGCATGGCGGCGCAGCACAGGGGCAGACATGGGGTGCAGCACAGGGGCAGTCATGGGGTGCAGCATATGTGCAGACATGGGGTGCTGCACACCGGCAGGCACGGGGTGCAGCACAGGGGCAGGCATGGGGTGCAGCACAGGGGCAGGCATGGGGTGCAGCACAGGGGCAGGCATGAGACACAGCACAGGGGCAGGCATGGGGACACAGCACAGGGGCAGGCTTGGTGTGCAGCACAGAGGCAAACATGGTGGCACAGCACAGGAGCAGACATGTGGTGCAACACAGGGGCAGACATGGGGTGCAGCACATGGGCAGACATGGGGTGCAGCACAGGGGCAGACATGGAGTGCAGCACAGGGGCAGGCATGGAGTGCAGCACATGGGCAGGCATGGGGTGCAGCACATGGGCAGGCTTGGGGTGCAGCACAGGAGCAGAAATGGGGTGCAACACAGGGGCAGACATGGGGTGCAGCACATGGGCAGACATGGGGTGCAGCACAGGAGAAGGCTTGGGGTGCAGCACAGGAGCAGGCATGGGGTGCAGCACAGGGGCAGGCATGGGGTGCAGCACAGGAGCAGGCATGGGGTGCAGCACAAGGGCAGGCTTGGGGTGCAGCACAGGGGCAAACATGGCGGCACAGCACAGGAGCAGACATGGGGTGCAACACAGGGGCAGACATGGGGTACAGCACAAGGGCAGGCTTGGGGTGCCGCACAGGGGCAGACATGGGGTGCAGCACAGGTGCAAGCTTGGGGTGCAGCACATGGGGAGACATGGGGTGCAGCACAGGGGAAGACATGGAGTGCAGCACAGGAGCAGGCATGGTGGCAAAGCATATGGGTAGGCTTGGCGCGCAGCAGACGGGCAGGCATAGGGCACACCACAGGGGCAGACATGGGGTACAACACAGGGGCAGGCACGGCGCACAGGAGCAGACATAAGGTGCAGCGTAGGGGCAAACATGGCGGCACAGCACAGGGGCAGACATGGGGTGCATTACAGGGGAAGACATGGGGCTTGATTCACAAAAGAGTGCTAACTGTCAGCACGGCCGTTTTCGCGCGAATTTTCGCATTGCGCGCGTTCGCGAATTTTCACGCGAAACGATAACGGTTTCTCGCGCAAACGCGAATTTTCATGATTTCATCGATTTTGCGCGAAAGCTCTAGTTTGCGCACCGAAGCGTATCATTTTACGTGAACATTCGCGATCGCGCTCAATGCGAAAATTCACGCGAAAACGGCCGTGCTAACAGTTAGCATTCTTTTGTGAATCAAGCCCATGGGGTGCAGCACAGGGGCAGGCTTGGGGTACAGTACAGGGGCAGACTAAGGGTGCAGCACATGGGCAGGCTTGAGGTAAAGCACAGGGACAGGCTGGGGGCGCAGCACAGGGCTAGGTTTGGAGTGCAGCACAGGGACAAGCATTGGGAGCAGCACAGGGGCAGGCATGGAGTGCAGAACGGGCAGGCATGGGGTGCAGCACAGGGGCAGACTTGGGGTGCAGCACAGGGGCAGGCATGGGATGCAGCACAGGGGCAGGCATGGGGTGCAGTACAGGGGCAGACATGGGGAGCAGCACAGGGGCAGATATGGGGGCACAGCACAGGGGCAGGCATGGTGGCGCAGCATAGGGGCAGGCATGGTGGTGCAGCATAGG